>NC_142712.1:5188636-5348863 GCF_055471065.1 Atractosteus spatula | reverse complement strand
AGCTGGCTGGACCTCCGATGGGGTGGGCTGGAAGAGTTTTTTTTAACCTGCTCCTGCCACGTAGGAAACCAGCCACACTTACCGCCCTCAGCCATGGCCGAGCTTCACATAACACCCACTTCGGTCACCCAGTCGGGCGCGCAAGGTAGAAGGAAAAGCTATGCTTCCTATTCTTATTCCCTATTGCCATTATCTTTTTTATGCCCTATGATATTTTTATTATGTTATTTTGATGTTCGTTCTGTAAAGCACTTTGAGCTGCATTTCAATGTATGAAAGGTGCTATATACATAATGTTGCCCATTATGATGACGATGATGATGATGTGATGAGGAGGTAAGGGAGAACTTTCAACGATGACTAAACAGACACAGTGGCAGCCCCGTCACATGAATCAGACGCTGTGGTCATGCTGGTCTCTGGTGCTCCTCGCCCGCACCCTCAGGCCCCAGAGCCCAGCGCCCAGCAGGCGGTCTGTGGAGGAGGCATGGACTGATCCAGCTAGCACCTCTGCCAGGCGAGGGGCCGTTCAGAACTGAAGGGGACCCCGAAAACCGGCTGGATTACGAACCCCCAGAGGAGTGGAGCAGAGAAGCTCTGTCCCGATCCCTGCCGAGATCAAAGCTGGCTGATATTTCCTCCCAGGCAGTATAGGGAAAGCCACAAAGCGCCCCTACAGCAGAGGAGAGCTCCGCTTCACTGCGACAGAACTCGGCAAGCACGTCGTGGCACGCAGACTGCTGTCCGACCTGCGCCAGTGCCGTCAGTACACAGGCCCTCGCACTGAGCAGGCTGCAGCGGCCTCCAGCGTGACTGGAGAACACAGCCAGTCAGCAGGTCTGCCAGCGGCTGTTCGATTCTCACACGCCAGCTTTCCTTTAATATTTAATACTTCCACAACAGCTAGGCCCTGTGGTGCCCTTCGTTCAAGATACGAGCTGTAATCTGCGGAGGAATTAAGGGTGTGTGCTGCCGTGAACCCCCATCAGTCTGCCAGTTAGCAACAGCACAGCTCATTTCCTTGTTTTCCCACCTTTAAAATGCACACTCGACAGCACATCGATTCCAGCGTGCGTTCCTGCTGTCTCGTGATCAAGTGCTGCCCTACTTAATGCCCAGGGACTTCCACTGGCTTGTTTTGCTCAGGTAATACACAGCTCCAGGGGATATGCCAAATGAAATAATATTTCAAAACTTATTATTATATTATTTCTCAATCTAAAAAAGTAGAATTCATCACCTTATTTACAGAAAACTATGTTTTTGCCAAATACCAATGACTACAGACAAACACTAATTAAGTATTAACTAATTAACTATGAATAACCAATTCACTTGTCACTAATCACTTGTCTTGATACTCCAAACTCACAGTTCTCGAGTGCAGACATCTGCGCCTTGTGGATTTTCTGCTCAACAATGATTATAATGGAAAAATACTGCAAGGTGGCACCGTGGACTGCCGGATTATTACAGGACGTCTGCGCAAACAACAGCTTGCTTTGAGCCAGCCTGCTTTTACAGTGCGCGGAAAGAGAACTACGTTGCAGTGCATTTCTAAATAAAAAAGTAAACTATAAAGTGTTCTGCAGCACCATCAGCCAACACTATAAGATGGAGCGGTAATATAAAAATGACAACCTACAAAGTTTGCAAGAGGGTCATTATTCCGGACTTCTAACAGGGCAACTGCAGGCGCAGACATGAGGTCATAGGATTCTCCCCAGCCCGGAATATATTATGCACATTTATTTAATTAATCAGTTCTCTCCAAGAACTTGAAATCTCCGTGCAGATGATCCGAATGGCTCTTCCACAACACTGGGCGTTCTTAACGATGGAAAACGCCTTTAGGTCCAACTTTAAAACGCAGCGTTTTAAAAAACTGCCTTCTTGGCACAGTCCGGAACCGGTTTAAAAAATAATTAGACATGTCAGGCTGCTAGGGATTTTCGTTTATAACACTCGGGAACACGAGAAATGTGTCCACTCCGTTTGCGCTGAGCAACTGGCCTTACAGCCCCAGCAGCGGTAAAGGAAGATAAATCCCGAGAGCCGACCACAGCTGAAGAGGCGAGCAATGTGCGTTTTAGCTATATAAAGACAACGTGCGCGACTAGCGCCGCTTTCGCTGTACATGCGCCTACAGCCAAGAATAAGTGACACTGATATCACGGCTACAGCGACGCCTGGCAAGAGGAGCTGCCGTCTGTGTGGGGGGCGAATACAGTCCATCTCGCTCGGCGTCGGGACTGGCGTGCACTGGCAGGAGACACCCTCCCCGTCTCGCCCGAATAATCAATAGCAGGAGGTCAAAAATAATCGGCTACGAAGCGCAAACGCGTACTGGGGTGGGTGCGGAGGGAGGGGGGAGATGCATGCATGCATGCATGCATGCAGAAGCCCCGTCCGACTCGCAGCCTCCATCGGCATATTTATCGGGGCCTTCCGTGCAACACCGGAGCGCGGACGGCGAAATGAAGCACCAGCGCAGGACAATGAAAATGGTCGAGCAGATGCGACGGTGGGGAGGGAGGAGAGAGAGAGAGAGAGAAAGCGAGAGGGAGGCCCGAGTGGAGTCGCCGACTGACCTGCAGCTTCCTCGCCCCACTCAGCGAGCTGCGCTTACCTGGCGCGGAGAGGCAGAAGTCGAGGGTGTAATGTCGTACGGCCATAGTGAGGGACAGCCTTCTGCCATGCCTGGTGTAGGCAGCCGATATGAAGTTGAACGAGCCTGTTTGACAGAGGAGAGAGGCTGGAGGTGCGCTCACTCGCACACAGACTCGGGGTGGGAGGGAGGGAGGCACAGAGAGAGAGAGAGGGAGGGAGTACGGAGCCGGCCGTGCGCTCGGGTGAGCGTGTCTCAGCGGTGGAGGAGGGGACTGCGGCGGTAACTGCCGCATTAGGCTAGCCTTCACTTCCTTGGTGATGGCTGCGAAATTATTACAGGTAACCACGGCCACAGGAGGAATCCAGGCAGCTTACTGATCCAGGCAGCGGCAGGGACACGTCATTTCGTTGCGGGTTCAGGGCCTAAGGAGCACGGGAGTATTCAAGTTTGTTTGTTTTGTTTTGTTTTTTTACAAGAGCTCAGGACCAGGAATAACGTGCAGAAATATCAGGCAAATATTCTTTTTAAAAAAAAGAATTAATCACAATGCGAATACCTCATCAACACGAATAACACCGTTATCAACACTGTCCCCCCCCCCCCCTCCCCTCCTTGCATACGATACCGATTTGTTTTGGGCGACTACAAATATGTGCCCTTCAAAACACTACGGATTTTGTGACTTGTAGAAAAATGACACTCGGCGAGTTCAAATCTGACTGACCGTCACTGAAGAAGACAACTACTGTAAATGCCCCCCAACACTACAACAATAAAGGACTCGACGACATTTGGTCACTCCTGCGCTTTTGATATTTGAATAGCTAATCGAAAGTAATATTTCCTCCAGACAGTTTTTAAAAGAGCCCAGAGTTTTGGCGTGAGCCATCAGACTTGGAAGCCTGTGTTGCAAACACTATATCCCTTAAGGCTTTTCTATGCAGGACTTGAATCAGATCGTGTTTCAGACCGAAAAGATTTGTCCGCCTTAACCGGTCTTCGTAGCAGAATTCCCCAAGACTAGGGATCCTTTTTGCTTCTCTTCTTTGAACTCTTTAAGACTATACTGTTGAATAAGCACAAGCAAAAATGAATCTTGAACATCCAGTTTGGTCACATTTCATTCTTTAAATGAAATAACTCCTATCGGACAACAAATCATGAGTACCACTACAGCAGGTGGTGCATGGGGCACATGACCTAATGGGATATACACAGCACACCGAGCCTCAAAAGCAATGTATCTATTTAAGCATGCAGGTATTTAGAAAGAATTCAGTTAATTGGTACTGATGATGAGGTGACGCTGTATAACCTGTTGAATGTCAAACCTGACAGAAATCAAGAAGAAAAAACAGAAAGCAATGGGGATAATGTGGTCTTCTAGGGCTCAAGGACCTGTGCACAGGCACATGCTTGTCCTGGCTCTACTCAACGACATGCCACCCTTATTCAGAGAACAGTGCCTTCGTGACTTTCATGGGTACTAGTCTGAACTCGGACAGACTCACCATCAGCTGAGTCAATACGTTTAGTGATGAATAAAAGTTTTGTGTAGGCCACACCGTTGGACATCACTGAGTGTAATGCAGGCATGTGGAGCCATGTGCTTTGTTGTTGCATACAACAGACCAGTCCAGTGGCGACGGCCTGTGCAGAAGACCAGAATCTGCAGAACTCCCCTAACTGTGTGTTGATGGCTACCTGACTGCATGGTGCTAAATTGATCGAGCCCTGGGACCTCACCTGCTGCCCCACCCTGATGAGACAACATTCCTGCAGACTTCCACAAGACATTCCTGCAAGACGGGAATGGGAGAGATATGCTGGGGGCGCTCAACTTAGACGTGTGCCCTATTGAGCATCTGTGGGTTGAGCTGAGGAGATGTGTGGTCATCTAGCGCTCGGAGACAAGTGAACAGGCACATGCTTGTCCTGGTTTTACACAAAGAAACAACTCTGATAAGCCCCCCTAAGGCCAGTGCAGACACACCCTGTCCTTCATACTGTAACACTCCCACCCATGTTTCCCAGGAACTGCAACCACGAGTTAAAAAAACATTCCTGTCCTCGTTTCCGAAGACGTCACTCATTCTGCATATTGTATGTTTCCCCCTACATGGCACCACTACAAAGAACAAAACATGATGTTAAATATCAAAGTATGAGCACAAATCCGAAGGGCTGTGCTGGGAAAGAATGCCTTTGTGTTTTTCTCGGAATAGCTCACCGATGCCCAGGAGGGGACCTGGCCGTGCCGTTGTGACTATCACAAGGCTACCCCCAGTCCAGCGTGACTCTCCCAGGGGGTTCACATACACACAATATGGGATAGCCTCTCACAGAATGGAAACAGATCCCTGTCAGTGCCTCCAGATTAGTACCTGGAGCAGTGCAACACAGTCAAAGTGCCCTCAGAGAAATGCCAACAATATTTGCTCGAAGTTTTTTATTTGACCGTTTCATCCCAGGTGTCTTCTGTCTGAAACCAACGTCCAACTAGGGAAAAAAAAATATTTTTACGGAAACGCAAAAGTGAAAAAGCAATAATAGCATGTTTGCTGAGGAAGAGAGTATATACTGCTTTTGGAGACATACTTTGTAGAATGGTTCAAGTTTCTATGATGGTCTACCACAACTACAAATGAAAATGCTTTGCACCCATTTGGGTCTCTAGCAAAACCTCGGTTCACGTGATGTTATCTGTATAGTCAATTACAGCATCACTTTATTGAAAGAAAACACATTTCCTGGGGTGAGAATAAAATGCTTCCGCATTCTGCACAGGATTAAAACTTTGCAACAAATATAAAATAATTTCAAGATTTACTTACAAACCATGATAAAACAAGAAATGGCCTCAGTCACTCCTGCTTGAGCTCCGTGTGTAGTTTTCAATCCAGCCTGGGGCAGACATGGTGCTTGAATTCCCATAAATTGGGACTAAAACGGATGATAATAGGCAATAACAGACACTTTCATTCCTTATTTAACAGTGTATAACTGAACAACAGAAAATGTTACTGTTGAAAACATGCACTTTAATTATTGACACAACAACCAACAGACCTACTGAACAGTAACTTCTCATTTGCATTAAAGCGCACTATTTATTTAAACAGGAAAGTGAAAATGAACCAATCGAGAGTACCCTACAAGTGGAACCACACAGGACAGGGGGCTCTAACCCAGGCCCCGGACAGCCCATGTCCTGCAGCTTTTGCACGTTACCGTCAAATCACCGATTTCTAAAGATATGCAAGAGTCTTCATTTTAAATGTATTTTAAAATAACGGGGGGCCTGGATCTCAACACTCTTCAACTCTCAAGGACCAAAGTTCTCCAGATTGAACGGCTAATTAGGTTAACTCATCAATACCTTACAGGTGTTGGCAGTGTTTAGACAAAGGCAACCTACAAGAAGAACTGGACTGAGGCTCTCCGGGGACCAGGGTTGGTGACCTCCGATATAGGCTGAGGCATTTTGGAACTGCAGGACCTGTTCTTCAAGCTGAGGCAGTCAGAGAAACATCTTGCTCTCGTTCTTTTACTGTTGCTGCTTGGTAATTTCTGATTCAATGGTCCGTCACTTCTAGATGCTGGGCTAAAAGAATGCATGTAGAATTCGGGCAGGAGTACTCAGGTCCGTTTCGTATTCTGTCCCCTGCAAACTAACATTTAAAGGTGCTTTCTATCCTGTGCTGTGTTGAACTGTATGTGAAATAAGACAAGGTCATACTTGAAAAAAGAGAATTTACTGTACAGAATAAACACTGCTCGTTTCAGTTCTCTTAACACAACACAAAGTAGAAGAGGAACTATCACGCATGCCCTTAACTGTCAGATTTAATATTTGATAGATAACCATTTTAAACATAACAGATTTATTTTAAGGAATATTGCTGTAGTTTATTTTAATTTTAAAAACCTTTGGTATTAGACTTGCTAGTTTTTAAACACTACATTCTTCCTAGTAGTGGATCCCAAAAGGAAATATGCTCATGTATCCAAATACTGTTAACTACTATCACAGGAATATTTAAAAAGAAAATCAATCCATGCTTAGCAAGCACTGGAGAATGGCAATACCCAACTGTTTTCACAGTTACTCCATCAGCTGAGTCCTGGACCTCTGGTTCAGACTATCGTTAAAAAGTTATTAAGCGAGACATGGCTTCCTTCATTACTAACGAGACTGGTGGCTGGGCACAGTTAGTCTATGATCTGCAGCATCAATAATGACTTTTATTCACTAGACAGAACTCTAACAAGAAAAGGTGGGAAATGTAAAAAAAAAAATATCGGGAAGATACAGATCATCCCCATTATAAAATAATAAAAATGTAAAATCACAAAAACACAGTGCACATGATCACAGCCTTTGTGGAAGGTGGGATTTAAACCTTCCAACAAAGACCTGTTTTTCAGAATTCCTCAGGCTCTGATCAGACAGGCTGGAGGTGGCCTTTCGCCAGAATCTATATTAAACAGTGATGAGAAGGACCTGGAATGACACCATCAAGCTCAGCAGAGCTGTGCATAAGGCTGGCGTGGGAACCAGTCTGCCGGCTGAGAGGCATGCTGGGAATGTCAGAATGATGGGCCTCCCAGGCTGAAGAGCTCCCTGCTCTTTACTATCCTGAGCGAGCGAGCGAGGGCTTGGGTAGTGTCGGTCCCCGCTCTCAGCCGCAGTCACACACCATCAAGAGTAAAACTGCTGTTCAAGGGCAGCAGAACAGAAAGGGAGCAGGCTGGATGCTCCCCACCCCACCCTGAATGCTACCGCGCCGTCACCATCCAGAGGCCAAGGGCAACGTTGGACGCGAGCAGGGCGCTGCCGCCCAGCAGGATGAAGAAGCCCAGCAGCTCCCGGTTGTGCTTCTCGAGGATGAGGGAGCTCAGGGTGGCCTCCAGGAGCGAGTGCAGCATCCACTGGCCATCCAGAGCGAAGCAGGGCACGGCGTTGATCACGGCCAGCGCACCCGAGAGAGACACCAGGTACCTGTGGCGGTGCAGTCAAGGTCATCCAACATCGCCGGGGGTCAGACACGCGTGTGCCTGTTGTGTTTAGCTAATCGGAAATGGGGATACTTCGGTGCGTTTACCACACAAGGTGCACCCCTCTTTTCTCCTAGGCGGGGATATGGTTCTTTAAGCTAGGCAACATAAGTGAGCTGGTCTCAGCAGTGAATATATGCAGCTGCCTGAGTGCAAACCGAATTGCAATACAGCAGCCCAAACCACAGGCCTCTCTAAAAGCCATGTTTACACTGCACATGAGAACAAAATTCAACACTGCTGGCACCGCCTCAGTAGTGCACATGAGTAATAGTAGCTTCAGGTCAGTTTTCAAAGACAATCTGTGCTGATGTATTTAGACCTCCCTGAATATTTCTGTTATTCTCTTTGAGGACTCTGTGTCATTGGTCTTCCCAACAACGCAGACGTGCAGAGAGCACACGGGTGCCCGTTCTAATCGGGACATTGGCGTTCTCGTGAGGAAGCAGGTTACTGACAAAGCGCTTCCTCCTCCTCAGATGGGTTGACCAACTCCTGAAAGGATACTTGCAAAACGTCTCGATAACCACAGGCAGGTCAAAATGAAGAAACCCGTATCTTGGTACAAAGTTGGTAAGACTCACTGAAGGAGAGAGGGAGATATTAGTTTGCAATTTAAAGGGTTTTTTCCCCCCAAGATAAAAACATTTTTAAATACCTCACATAGCCAGAACTATTATTAAACATAGTATTATTATTAGATGTATATGTTATATGCTGTATAATATATGTTGAACCGTAAGCAGCAAAAGTGATTAAATTACACATATGGTTTAAAGACTAACACCGACTGTCACCTAAGTACACGCTGAGAGATCGGCACACAAGACCATTACGACCAGCCTCTACTGACCAGCATACTGGAGGTGCAGGGGGTACCCCACGAACAGCATGTCCGGCTGTGGCTGGTGCTTGACCCGAATGAGCCGGGTCTGGTTCTCCAAGGAGGGGACCGCGCACAGGCTGGGTACGAAGTCCTTCTGGCAGTCCATGTTGGTGTGACATGTCTGGCTGAATTCAATGGTTTTTCTGGCTGGCAGGCAGGCATACTACAGCAGAGAGCAGAGAAACACTGAAAGCAAGTGGCAGCCACCCCCGGCGCATGTCAGTGCTCCAGCTAATCCAGCTAGTTAATTATCAAAAGTGATCTCCAGCACCAGGGTTAGTTAATCAATTAAGGATCAGTTCAGTCATTGATTTATCGGAAAGTTCAAAGTCACACAACAGCATCGAACTGAAGTAGCCAAGGTTGACTACCCCTGGTCTGTAACCTTGCCTTCCAATCCACTGCACAATCAGCTCTTTAATTACATCACAATTAATTCAGCTACATAATTAAAGAGATATCTGCACCAAAGGCAACCAATAGAATAAACTGGAAAGTCCAGTAATTCCTAGTCCTGGAATGGCATTGTCTTATCTGAGGTATGTGTTATTTACCTAAAGCCAACATCTCTTAGAACAGCCTAGATCCTAAAATGTTTGCGATTACAGATTTAAAATAGAGCGCATTAATTTAATTAAGAGATCATGAACTGAGAACACACATGTAACATAAAAAAGAGGACAGGTCCTCAAATGAGGCTGCACAGTTAGAAGAAGTCCTGTTTCAACAACTGATAGCTGTGGTGTGGCGTTATGCAGTAAACCACTGCGCTGGAGAGCCTGTTTATCAAAAGAACACATTTTCCAGCAGAGAAGAACATGCCAGCTGCCACTGCAGAGCAGTGTGGCTGAATGTTTAGATCTAAATCTATAAACAGCAGCTGTCTGGGTCACCGATACAGAATTTGTACTCAAGAAAGCTACAGTTCAAGGTTTCAAGAACAATATGCTGTGCGTTGCTTTTGTGTTACAAAACAACACTCAGTCAAGGTCTGAGATATTATTAGATTTAATTGTTTCTATGATATTTTTGCGCTATGCCTTTGAGTATTAAAGTGCGGGGGTGGACATTTGTAGAGGTGACCTTGACTGACCAAGACAATATATTCCATTATCCCCATGAATACAAAGTGAATCTTTAAAGTCTGTAATTAGTATGGTTAGTATTTTCTTAAAATATACTGAGAGGCATTCAAATGCAACAAAAGAGTATTGCAACCAACAGCATTTGTTGCGTTTTTAAAGCCTTCCAGTAGATAAAATGAATTAAGCTAACACAGCAGTCCTGGAAGTGGGGCTTTTTAAGTTTTCTGTGTTAATTATTGATCACTTTACACCTACCGCAGACTGATTAGATTTACTATTTACTAATTAAAAAGACCAAGATGGATTTATTATGAAACAAGGTTGGTTTGTTCTAAGGCTGGCTGCCTTTCCTGATCTGTAATGGGCATGCAGCTGACAGGTGACACTGATCGCTTGCTCCCGAACCTGTTTGTCTCCTTTTTCCCCTCTTCCAATAATCTAATGTCACCTTTTGGTTACTTTCATTACATGTTGTACAAGAGATATGCTGACAGATTTAATTTCAGCATTCAATACCCATGTACTTCTACTTTGTTTGAAACAGAATTTGTTTAAGATTTTAATTCTTTGTTAAAAGCATCTAAAAATCGAATAGTGTGTTCACTCAACTAAGAAACAGGAATTTCATATAAAGCAGTAATTCTGGTCACAGGAAATGTGTTACCTAGAAATAAACAAGGCTCCCACAGTACTTTCTTAGGTCAGTCATTTCAGACTCCTCTCTACTGATGAATTCTTCTATGATTGTAAGGATGTGCTCTATACTTCTATGGTTGTGGCTTTAGGACTACAGTACATTTAGATTTGTACCCTCCACAGGCCGAAAGGCACAGTAACTCATAGACGCTACCCAAAAGGAAAACGTTTCAGGACCTGTCTTCTCCACTGAGCCAGTGCAATATCTTCTATGGCTTTCTTCCATGTCTGACTTTAGTGAACTGCTGAAGGGAAGGCAGGGAGCCCCTCACTCACCAGACGACTCTCCAGGTTGTTGCTGTAGGAGAAGCAGATGTCAGTAAGGCTGTTGTTGCTGCAGCACTCAATGGTTCCATCCAGCCTCCTGTATCCTGTGAGAAGAAAGGCCCAAGTTAAAGCAGCTGAACTGCAAATTCCTTGCACAAGGCAGACATGTGCAACATGTTGACAATTCTTTAACACAATACGTCAAGCAGGTGTTTCTGGTACTTTTTGCACTTTTCATGAAGTGCAAAGCTCTAAGATGTCAGGAATGTGGCAGGTTCATTCTCAGCAACTCCTGGGTTTATAATGGTCATATCTCCAAAAACCAGAAAAAGATTAAAAGGACACTTTCCGAAGCAGTCAATCAGACGGGTAACTCAATGTTGAGAATCGAGCTCAGAAACCGATGCTGAAAAAGTAGGTCAAAGTTGTTAATCCAGACAGCCCATCTCCAGTGCCCCTGGGCTGCTGTCCAGCAGGTTTTACAGGTCTTTCTCAAGAACGAGGAAAGGCTCTGACTTGTCCAATTAATCAAGTAGTCAGTTTGATTAGATAATTATGGGCTTAGGTGAAAGAAACCCAGAAACCTTGCATCCTCCAGGACCGGAGATGTGTAGCATACACTGTACCTGCACAAAAACCACTTAAGTTGAGAGGGACTCTTAAAAGAGACATTCCTTCCTATAACAGGCCCATGTTTAAGATCGCCGTGTATGTATACCTACACGCCCCCCTCACCTCTGCCGCTGGCACGCGTGTCCTGCAGCATGGCGGCATTGACGCAGTAGCCGGCCTGGGCTCGGTGGGAGATCTCCCTGACGCAGGCGTGCCAGTCGTCCACGCTGCGCACGGGGCAGTCCTCTAGCCACGTCACGAGGTCGCCCACGAACAGCCCGCGTGGCCCGCTGGCCGGGGAGTCCTGCAGCAGAGCCGGAGGGGCAGAAAATCAGGGTGAAACTCGGGGGGGCCCCAACACTTTCACAGCACCCTAGAACACACGTGGGCAGCCCCGGCACCTGGCAGCACATTGATCCAACCTGCATTTAAATGGCCTTTATGTTAAATTAATCATCAAAAAAATTATCAATGAAATAATTAAGGATGCTGGAACTCATCAAGTTTCCTGCTCCTGCACCACTTTTTCTGAATGAATATTTAAACCGAACAGTCTGTTTTTAATGCTACCTCTTATTAGGAAGCAACTCCCCAAAATATAAAATCTACACATCTGAACCCCCCTTCCCCTGCCCACCACTGTTTTAATCTCTACTTTCTGGATGAACTGGCTATTTAAAACATTCCCTTCTCTGTGCAAGTCTATAAACAAATAGAAAAATATCTGCAAACACTCTATCGAGAGTAACAGGAAGGGCACTATGTTTTTTTTTTGTCTTGTCATTTTCATGGAGCAATCCAACATGCTGTGGACTTAAAAATCAAAGCCTGTCTCTGGGTGATTAAGACAGAGGGTATAAAGGATAAAGCATGGGCAGATTACTTTCTCCATGTCCTACACAGTTAAACCTCTTTATAAAGCCTCTAGCCCTGTCACTCTGATCAGTGCACGACCCTGACCAGACAGTTTAAAAACTGATGCTCTAGCCTACAAGAGCAGCAAAGCACTGTTAAGATTATCTGGTCATAAACCACCAACTGTCAAGTAGTTCTCCAAAGGGCTAAGAGGCTTTTTGAGTAAAGTGGTTGGGTTTTTCTCTGTTGCATGTAAGTAAGAGGGCTGAGTTTTTGGGAAGCTGTTATGAAACCTTTTGAAGTAACGCAGGGTGGAAAAGGGGAAATTCTCTCCGATATGTTTGTTATCAGTAACCCACCACCTCACCAACAAAGAGGCAGGAAATTTCTGTCAAAGTTGGGTAAGTATTCTAGAGGGATAACAGATTAAATTATTTTACAGCAAACATTAGGCACTGCTTAGCAAATGTGCATGCTACTTGACACTTTACTAATTTGATATCTAAATCATAAGACCTTGGCCAAAACGCACACACTCTTACAAACAGAGCCTTATGCTCTGTGATTAAGAAAAACACTGCTAAGCCATAACAATAAGAACCCAACGTGATCCCTCTAGTGATGTCTGATTGTAGCCTTAAGACAGGTGGTGTTCAATCCATGTCCTAGAGGGCCAATGTGTCAGCAGGTTTTATTCAGGTCTGATTCAGCTCTTAACGAGCTAAACCAGCTGGTTACTATCTTAATTAGACCAATGTCTCCCAGCTCTTCACATGTTGCTTTGGAAGAAACCTGCAGACACACTGACCCTCCAGCACCAGGGTCTCTGCTGGACAGCCCTGCCTTCTTCTATTGTTCGTGAAAGTATTTTTTTTGCTGCAGATGAGTGACAAAACAAAAGGGGATCACCCGGTTACCTGAATGAAAACATGACCAACAATAAGATTCTTTCTTCGCTAATTTTAGGGATTAAAAAAAAGAGTATCTGAAACATTGCATTTCATGGCCTTTTGTATGCTGGCACCAGATGTGTGGAAGCTGGCGATCACATGGCCAGACACTGGAACTGAACCAGATTAAACAAGATCTCAGAAAAGAGACTCACTAACTGTCCTTCTGCAAAGGAATGTCCTGGCTTTGCCTGAGAGGAAATGTCTTATCTGCTTACTTAAAAGGACATTTGTCCATTTGCAAGAAAAGACATATAAAAAATCTAATTATGCCAAGACCATAAGACGAGATAAGAGTCTGGTTGAATACATAGTGTAGTTAACCAGCGCAGGTTGCCGACACAGCCCTTGTGTCTTCCCATGCTTACTGACAGTCACAGATGATACAGGACTGACCTCAACAACCTCTGTGATGAGAGCGCCGGCCCCTGTGTAGTAGAACGGAAAGAGGAAGAGGGGCAGGAGGAAGAGGAAGGCCAGCGCAGCCACACACAGGACGAAGTTGTGCCATACCCCTGCAGAGAAGCAACACAGCCCTATCAGGAGCCTCTCTGCCAATCAGGCACGTCAGGAGAAACGCAGTCCAGCACAAAACCCTCTACCTGACCCTCACAGTGGGTCTCTGCTACAGCTTCACAGCAAGAACGTGGGTAACATGTCTGCAATCTGCAACAGGGCAATAGGAAATTCTGGGCACATTTACACACAGAGAATCAAAAAGGAGGAAGAGGCAAAGAGAATTCAAATTATCTACCCTTTAACAACCAATGACACAGCTGACCACAAAGGTATTAAACCAAACATATGACGCTCAAGGAATTAACTGATTAACCAAGAGAGCGGGTGTTTACGTTTTAGTAAAGTCTCTGCAAGAACAGATAAGACTCAACCATATAACCGCATTCTGGAGTTGTCAAGCAGCAGGTTCTTATATTAAGCAATGCTGATATTTCAGTTTGCCAAGTAAGACAGTCAGTAAAAAGTCAAACTACTATTGCACACATTTAATTATCCCGTGCACATCAGTAACATCAGTACAAGAGCATTCAGTTTGTAAACCTTTAAACAGATCAAATCGATCTACATAGGGAATCTTACATTTCTTTGACCGCAACAATCCTCTTAACACCAGAGAGACTAAAATAGTGTAAAGGTGCTTGAATAAAAGGGCAATTCTACCCTCAAAGAAAACTGGAAGATGTTTACAAGTCTTGATTTGCTTTGTGGGGAGTTTTTAACTGCTCCTGTGCAAGACTTCTGACCAAAAGGAAAACTGCACGTTTCTTGAACAAACACTGCCACTTTCTGGTGGATCCAGTCCATTGCAGTAAATGACAGTCTGAACTAATTTGCTAGCGGTTCAATGGATAAGTTTCTTACTGAAAGCAAACCACATCAACGAGGCATACTTACAATTTTAAAGTAATGCAAATGTAGATTAGCAATATGATATTATCCTTCTATAGCTTCAAATCTGTATAAGCAATTGTGTCATTCATGAAAACATTTTATCCTAATTAAAGTCATCATAAAGCTCTATGTACCCAGAATTACAAAATATGATTTTACTAATGTAACATCTGCTAATAATCTAAAATTGATCCTTCTGAAGGCTGCAGTAAAGTCATACCTGCACAGAATATTCGGAGCTGCTGGACTGGAGAAATGAGCTGCAGGTGTGTTGTAAAGAGGTCTACAAACGCACCAGGATAGATGATAAAGATAAACATCCCAAAGCCATTAAACCTCACCTGCTCTCTGAACAAACAGAATATAAAGAAATTAAAACGTTAAAAAAACATGTTTTTTTTACATCTGTTGTCTACAACCATGGTCCTCCAGAGCCCAAGACCAGCTAGATCACCTGTTTTCTACATGCGAGGAAGAACAAAGATCATTTTGAAGATTGAGATCAACCAAGCAATTTGTTCAATTAAGAGAAGTCTGGTGTTTGAGAGCTGATGAAAAAAATCTTAATTTTTTTTATCCAAACAATCTCTAAATGACTTTATTTAACAAATCACCTGTTCAACTGACCACAGTTAAATTGTCCTGGGGATTTGGAAATTGGTCATTATAATGGCTTCTTCTACAACCTGCTGGACACGGGCTCTGTAGGCCAAGAAAGTGAGACCCCTGTTCTATGTCATCACACGATAGTAAAGCAGAAAATTCTGAATGTGCAAGAGAAAAGAGAATACAAAAAACTATACAGAACATCTCCTTAGAGACAGAGCAAGGAGATAAAGAGTTTCCAAATCATAAAGCCTTAAGAAAAAACAGCCTCTATTAACAGGGGAAACATGAATTCAATTGTGCAGAACATTGATCCAGTTAAAGTTTTACACTCTGCTGGCTGTTATCCTAATTAAAACAGAAAATTCACAAATATTATCAATGGCATGCAAATTAAACTGCAGCTCATAAACTGTTCAGCTAATCACAAACTACAACCCATTAAATTAAAATACAGGCTCAGTCTGAATACAGTTCCAAAGAATATTAAATCCTGGGTCTTTTACCTGATTGCTGCCACCCCGTGGCCAAACTCATGTATGACACCACTGATGAGAATGGCAACGAAAAAGTATGCCAGCTGACTGACAGGCAGGTTGACACCAGGCACCTGTTGATAGTGACACGGCAACGAAGCAAAACACAATTTAGAAACAATACCAGGAAGGGCACAGATCACAAGCAAATGCTTTTCCCCGCTCCCGGACCCTGGCCACTTTCACCTTTTCCTCTTTTATAGCTCTGGTTGTCAACTCATTGGCCCGATATTCCCTCTGCATTCCGTCAGTCCTGGTATCTTAATGCCACATACACACTGCTACGAGTGCACAAACTTCAGCAGTAAAACAGCAGTGCAAAGTTATTTATAGGTAAGGTTGGGTGAATAAAGTTCTTCTAGCTTGACTCTGCCACTTCACTTTAAAGAAGACTAGTTGCCAAGCAATAACTTCTCCAGTAAATGTATATCTTAATGCATATCCACTGTACAGAGAGCTGGGAATTCTTAAACTGATACCTTAGAGGTTTTTTAGATCCACGTTCAGTTGTGCGAGGTCTATGGCACTGTATCTTTAATATCTTATCCAAGATCACTTCCTTTAGATTTCTCTTTTCCCCCCCAGAGTTCTCTGAAGATGACCTTACCACCACCTGCAGCATCTGCTCATTGGAGCCCTCTGGGCTCTCGGAGAGCATCTGAGCCAGAGTCTGCAGCAGAGTCTTGGTCAGGAGGACGATGGAGCCGAACATGGCTACCACACCGAACATCATGCCCAGGTTGAACCTGCACAGACACCAACACTGCTTTACGTTGCCCAGACCTATACCACCTCTCCCCAGAACTTACCAACAGTACACTTCTGAAAACTCAAGAATTAACCCACTGCTGAAAAGGAGATTTAGACAACAGTAATGTTAAGTCACTTGCATTTGTACTCTAAATAACACAACTACAGAGAACAAGATGCCAGGAAATTCAAAAGCAAGTGCCACGTGCATCATATATTCCTTCTTCTTTTTCTACAAGGCACTATTTGGTGACCTTTAGGAAGTGCTCCTATTGAGCAGTTGATATACCTGTTGCCTGCGTAAGCAGCTTATCTGCACGTCCCTTGTGGAAATGAGGAAGTTTAGCAGTGGACTGACTCTTAATCTGAGCAAACATCAACATGGTTGTGTTACACAACAACACTCCTCAGGACTTTGCACAGTGAAGATAATGCCTCCAACGTGCTCATCAGAATCATGAAAATATCAAACATCTCCCTTTTAAGTAAGTTTCACCCTGTGAATTCTAAATATAAGTTCTCTATAAAATTGAATCAATTCTAATAAATAAAACACTGCATTTCCCTGTGTTAGAGTAAAATTTACTGCGGTCCGGGGGACATTAATGATTCATCAGCGACTCTCACCAACGGTACAGAAACTGGGGGTTCCATCTTCCCCACTTGGCAAAGAAGTGGTTCAATAGGCCAGTCTGCCACCTGATGTGGAAGGGGGACAGAGTCAGCCCATTGGAGGACAGCCAGTCTTCATACGAGGTCTTCACACTGCTGGAGGACTGGAGACAGAAAAAGGGGAGAGTTCAACTACCCCATCTATTAAAAAAAAATGATCTTACCAACTGATTCCACACCACTCCTCTAAGGTCAATACAATCTGAAACAGACCCACCTCCTTCAGATATCTGCTCCAGTATTGCACTTTTATGTTAAATTTAATTTACTTTTTTTTTTGCTGAGAGTGTTTCTGATAATATTAAATGTCAGTAAGCTCGGGTAATGATATATCAATCACCAGAGAGAGATGGATGTTTCTTTTTTAATTGAATGTCCATTTCACTTAAAAAAGGTAAAGCAATAAACAATAAACTCAGCCAATTATATTTATTTATTACAAAATAACAGAGGAGCTGTATGGTCATCCCAGTGCTTCAGACTGAAAGCACTTAGAAATACACATCTGTCTTAAACGCATAGTGACAACCAGCAACGCAAACTGTCGTACTCTCATTGATATCACATCATCACGAAAAAGAAAAGAAGAAAACCGATGCAGTAACATAATTTAGCAAGTATATTGCTCCCAATGCACTGACAGCCTCTGAACGATAGATTGATTCAAACATCTTTTGCAAACAACTGTACGTGAAACTTCAGACTGAATTAGTTACCATCTTTCGAAAAGTCTCTCTCGACTGCGGGTCACGCCTTTTATTCGCATTTGAAAGAATGGCAGGTATAATTATTTAAAAAACAAATCGCACAGCTCTCTCGTTTTTTTTGCACAGGCGCTTACCTTCAGTAAAGTGTCGACGAGATAAAGCAGACACCACCCTCCCAGCACAAACACCACCACCGAGATAGGGATCATTTCGACGAGGCACGTAGTCACTGCTTTAAAGCGTCTTTCATATTTTATTTTGCATTTTATTGTAATAAATAGAGGTGTGCAGCCAAATGACTGCAAACACACGCACAACTAGGGACACCAATCTTTAGGCCTGATGTACACAAAACGTCACATCCGCCTCCTGTCCCAGCTAGAGACCGGATGTGGCGCCACTCGCAGTGTAGACAGTAGATGGCAGAAGCATCGATGAGCAATCATGTGTTTGCATTCAACCTTTGACGAAACAGCTCCCGTTGTTTTTATTCCTCCCAGTATCAGTATCAATCCCAGTGATATTAACAACATTAATTTTAAAGTTCGGTTTAATACATGATTACACGACGTTTCAAGATGTACATAACCAGGGATGTTCACGCCCGTCAGCCTGGTGTCACTCAGAAGTGTTCGTATCACTTTGACAATTACTTTTAGCAGTGACATCGACAGCAGTGCCACACAACTATACATAGTGCGTTATGCCAAGTCAAAGAGATTCCATCACAATACTTAAATTAGGGTGACCAGACGTCCTCTTTTTCCCGGACATGTCCTCTTTTTGAGACCTAAAATATCGGTCCGACCGGGATTTATAAAATTCCAAAGATTGTCCGGGATTGTGTTCTGCTCGTTACTCGGACTGTGTAAACAAACACAGGCCTACAGTACATATTTTCCTTCGTTCCACGCATTACCGGTAGATGTTTTGAATTTACACGCAGCGTACCTTGATAAGGGTTTTTGTGTGTGTGTGGCTGTTTTTATGGCCATGAGAAATAACAATGTTTAACTTGTTTCATTATATTTCAAAATGTTTCGTTAAAATTGATCATTTTTGCAACCAACGAGGACGTCTCCTAATTTAATGATGTCTTCATTTTTTCCTCAGATGTTAAGAGTTTTGTTTTGTTAAAATGAAAAAAAAAACTTTGTTTAAAATGGGGCTATATATTTTTTTCCTTATTTGCCATTATGGAAGAGAAATAGCAACCCTGTAAATTAAGACGTTTAATAAAAAAAACTAGAGAGTTTAAATTGATTTTTTTATTAGAAAAAGTTATAAAGATTCATTACTTTGGAGGCATGTGTCGAGTGTCGATTATCCCCCCCCGTCCATTTAAAAGAAAACAAAATATGGTCACCCTACTTAAATATCATATGAGATTATCATATGTAAGCAATTATTAATTATTAATTATTAATCTCTAGCTTTAAGCTCTAGCTTGTCTGTATAGAATTTACACGTTCTTCCCATCTACATGTTGTAATTGCTGACACTTATATAGCGCTTTTCTGGACACTCCACTCAAAAAGCGCTTCACAGGTAATGGGGATCCCCTCCACCTGCACCAGTGTGCAGCCCCACCTGGATGATGCGACGGCAGCCACAGTGCGCCAGAACGCTCGCTGTTGTTTTCACCCATTATTCTGATTTCTCCTCAAAGACTGCTGGCTAGTTTCAATTGTTCCTTTTTATATGGCCCTGTGGTGCAGAACAGGCTGTGGTTTGCCAGGATACCTCGCTTACCGGTAAAGGAATGAGCAGTAGTGGCAGCAGGAGTATATGGTACTGTTAGTATTATTGTTTGATAGAGTCAACGACTTCCACTAGTCCTGGAAAGGGATTCCACAGAACCTGTGCAGCAGCATAAACCATTTAATAATAGTACAAAAAGTTTAGGCGGATAGAAATGTCTGATGGCAAGAACCATACGAAGCCAAAAAAAAAAAAAGATTGGGGAGTGCCTCAAAGTCTGTGTTAGAAGGAATGAAGTCTGTTATGGAAATAAAGAAACTGTTTTTTTTTCCAGTGTCAATGTAATATGACTGGGAGCATGTTCAGGTGTTAAGTACAATAAACCGAGAAACATGCACCAGGGGAAACAAGTGGAAAGTACGTGGGAGAGCATTTAAAACAGAACAAGAAGCACTGCTATACCCAAAGGTTGGTGGGGGCCACCCTGTTGAAACCAATCCTCTGGCTTTTTTCCACAAATGGCTGGAGGTGATCCTCAGATCAGTAGTTAGCTACTAGGCACCAAACAGGCTAGATGAGCAGACTGGCTTCTTCTTGTTTGCAACTGTTCTTATAGAAACTCAATGATATAGTGTTACCGTAATGTTATTAACAAAGCATGGCAATGAAAAGGCAAGTGTTACATTTGTGTTCCATTTAATGTATTTCCCACTCTGTCATAAATTAAACTCCAAAACTTTAATGCCCACCAGTAGGTGCTCGTTCTTAAAATAATTCTTAATTCTTAAGTGATCAAGAAATACTGTGATGCTGGCTGTAGCTCCTTTAAAGCTCTCTTAGAGTTCTTCCATGAGATGAATGAGATGATGATTAATGGGATACATCAGGCTCTTGTCATGTCAAAAGGTCAGGTTGCATGACAGGCCCAGGAACATGTGATTCTGAATCTAGTAATAATACAGCCTCCTCTTGCACTGACCAAGCTCCCTCGCAGAACAGTCACAAGGCTGTCTTCAACCACCACAGTGCCCCAACACACCAAAACAAACAGCTGTGTGAACTGGAGGAAGATGAGTCAGAGACCTGTGTGTGTTATTTCTTCCCACAGTACTGACAGTTGCATGGCAAAACTCAGAAGATGAGATGTTTAAAAAGCATTTATATAAACTGCTACAGGATACATAAGAGGAACAGAACAAATAATATACACTTTTGAGAATACGTTTAACCCCTGCCTTTGGAAGACTAAAGCACACTGATTATTAAAATAAAAAAAATAAAAAATGAAGTGCAAGATAGACTTAATGTCTCTACAATGGCAATATGAGCATACAGTTCTGATAACATGGTTATTGTCATGGCCAGTTTAGTCTTTAGATAAGATAGTTGTGCTAGATAAAGAAATGATTCAAAGGATGAGGTTGGCTGTTCGGATTATATTACAGAAATGGGCATAGCTGTGGCTCTGTTGATGTAGAGCACCATTCACAGGTGCACGGGTGCTCTTGTCTGCCATGACTAGGAAAGGGAGAGCAGCGCTTCTGGTCATTGGTCAATAGAGGAAGCCGCTGTTATTTCCAGAGCCTCGGAATCTGTATTTGCATATGCAGCTCAGCACAATCCACCCGCAGGCTCTGGCTTTCACTTGACTTCTTGGCAGTGGAGCTCTGGGAACACAGCACAGTCCAGGAGACGTGCTCCGAACCTTAAAGGGCTTGAGCCTTCAGACTGGGGTACGTGGTGCCATAGCCTATATTCTTTGGCTCAAGTGGTGTATGGGGGGGGGGGGGGGGGGAGGTGCAGTGCCTCTTCTTTATTTGCTACCAGCTAATTTTACTTACATTGTTTTTCACTGCCTAAAGCCAAATGTTTCTCTCAATGAGATGTTCTTCTTTCTTAGCCTCTTTAACTGTTATGTAGTATGTATGGTTATGAAACAGCGAGGTACTGTACTATCCATTAATTAGTCAGTGTTGACGGGTTATAAGTTTTCGTCCAGGGAGTACTTCAGTTATTATTGCAAGCACGGAACATGACTTGGCAGATAATGCCTTTCTCTGGTGCTAAAAGTTCTAGTGTGTTTATTAACGCATCACAGTCAGTATCACTGACAAATAAACTAACAACTCCATTTATGCAACAATCCAAGACAAGAATATTTGTTTACTAATGGGGAGAGAAATAGTGAAACAATTTCCTATATTTAAACCCAAAATGATATGCCGTAGGCACCAGCTCTTTCACATGCCACACATCAAACTGAGATCCAATCATTCGCTGTGGACAGGAGCCACGTACCCCTGCTATTCCTTTCAGATTTTCAATTAGGTCAGATTTTTAATAAGCAACAACCATATGAAGAAGGGGAACAGAAGGCTTTCTGAACAAACTGACGTTGTTAAGAGTACCTTGCACACTTACAATGACTGTGGTTTTCTAACAGGACACAGGTAGGAGCCTTTAAAATATAAGTCTGTGACAAAAAACAGGACAAGAATTAGGCTAAACAGGTGCATGAGCTGCAGCACTGAGAAAACAGATAGACAGCCCTATAGATGTATCGACAGGGAAGTGTGCTATATATAGATTTGAATATTTTACATTTTTAATAGATAAGGAATGTGTATTTGACAAATGTCTTTGAAATCTTTATATTAATATATACATGAAGCGTGGCAGTACCGGAACTGTAGGTAGCTAGAATGTAATTTCATTTGGGGATGCTTCTGTAATATTTCTTAGACGCACTTGCTGTCCACATTTCTATAAAAAATGACACACAAGTGTTAAATGTGTCTTATTTGCTAATGAAGAAAATAAATGAATGAAATTTTTATCATGTAAACCTCATTTATCCTAGCACTATGTGTTGTAATATTAGATGCAAATGTGCATTTGCTATAGTCAGTACTTTAGCAGTTGTCTTGGAAGGGCTCTCAGTGTTATCTTGACCTTTGATACTGCACTGGCTGAAGACATGTGCCCAGTATAGTGAGTGACTGGGTGGAATGCTGAGCCTTACTCCAGTCTGGGGACTGTGAACTCACACTCCTTGAATTGGTATCTGAGCTGCTCCCTGCGGAGCTTTAACTAAACGAGGTCCCTCTCTGGCTTCGGAAAAATAAGCCCCTCCATGTTCCCAAGGCTATTTATGGGAAGGACAAATGTAAGTAATGACAGGAATCCCTTTGCAAAGAACTTCCAATCTGACTTGAGCCCGGGAAAGGCTGCTGGTACTGGCTGCAGTTGCACTGTGCCTTATCGATTCAGGACAATCCAGGGGGAATTCTGATCACATCAGTTTCTGGATTTCCTCATATCCTCATATCCAGGTGGGAATTCTCATTTAAAAGCTTACATCCTCACTCTTGATAAAGGTAGTCAAACTGTAAAAATGATTCTGTTAACTCTGAGAATTTTAAGGGTAGCATCTTATTTTTCAGGTTCAGAAACCTGCTTTCATTGATAACAATAGTGTTCAATTTGATTTCTAATCCAACTACCTACTGTTAATGTTTTTTAATGTTGCTAAATTAAAAAATTGGAACTTTTTTTTTTACGTTTAAACACTGCTAAAAACTCACGACAAATAATCAGGATAGTGATTGATGCATGCAATTGTAAAGTAAAAGCTAGTCCTTCACATTAGATTTATTTGAATGGATTAAATGATCATTCTCGGTGATGACTCTTCCTTGTGGATACTGTGTGTTTTGTAATATTATCAGTTTGAAACATTCGGTCTTCATTTCCTCCATCTACTTCCCAGAGAGAAAGCAGTCACTGTTACTGTCAACCAGCTGATTCAGACAGTGGGTTGATTATTTTTTTACAACAAACAACATTTTCTAAATATTTCAAATCAATACTCACAATATTGTAAAGCAGAGTCTGAGTTTTCCAAGCAGAAAAAAATATATTTAATATTTACTTAGACGGAATGCGATTATTTTTGTGTATTGATTCATAGAAGCAAAGTGTTTAGACCATTCCATTCAACTGACCATCCAAAATAAAGGGACACAACGTTTTCTTTCACAGAGAAGGTTTTCAGAAAGATTACAACTGAAATAATGGGACAAATAACAGAACAAAGACAGCACACCACATTTAGAGTGTTAAACATTCTTCGGGTGCCAAATGTTAAATAAGGCTTAAACAGCCAAAATTGTCTTTCTTGCAATTTTTCAGCATGCAATGAACATTATTTCTTCACTTGTAGCAAACACACTGAGAGGCAGCTCTCCACTCGAACCTCAGCTGGAATAATACCAACCGTAGTAATATTGATAGAACCTTTCACAGTTTAGAAAGTTGCTTGTGTCTGCTGTGTCAAGTGCCATTCTGACCTGAAAGTACAATTGATGTTTTAATACTTTGCATGACAGGAAAATCAATAAGGTGTATAACATTCACCATATTCCTTGCCATTATCTGATAATAACAAACAAAAATGTGTTATCAGACGTTGGGGTGTTTTTGTTGTCTTTTTCTCCCTAACGTTCTTTTACATGGAATTTAAATAATGAAAAGTGTTGGCAGTGTGTGTCTGAAACGAGTGGGAAGAGGATAAATATAGCAGTGTCCTGGGTGCCTGGCACTGCTCTCGGTGTTGATGTGTAAATAAAAGCACCTTGGATACAGCAGAGAGCTGAGCAGTCAGGCCTGCTGTGTGTTTTCAGTTTGTGCTTTCCCGGCTACACTTTGCAGAAAAGTAAAAGAAAAACAGGTTGGTGCGTTGTTTGCTAAAATCCGTCTGAGATTAACTATTTGCTTATTCCTCTTTGTGTGTACGGCAAACCTACTGTGTTAAAGAAAACAAATTAAATCTTAATAGCCATACAAGCTGTGACTAAATATGGCACAGATTTTTCTTTTTTCTACCAATAATGAAACCGCACTCAGCTGATGATAAATTAACCCCACTGGCCCTGACTCAGTGCTCTCGGTCTAGTGACACTTTGGTCCCTTCTGCGGCTCGGTGAGCGTCACTTGCATGCCAGGTAGAAGGAAACCTCGACAAACGCAGCTCGAAAAGCAGAAAAATGCCCCCGCCTGTCTGTGAAGTCACGCACATCCCTAACTTGTGTGTTCCAGCAGGGGATTGCACGTAATAAGTTTTGTCAGGATTTAATTGCATAGCCAGAGTCTCAGCAGACTGAGGCATGACACACTTCCCACACCAATGAGGAGAGCACTCACACTGCTGCTCCGCCGAGGACGGGCTTAATTTGGGCTAAAACAGGCACAGCACAAACCGCTGCAAGGCTCCAGCAGCCCTGCGCCCTCACACGAACGGAGAAATTTCACATCTCAGTTTGGACCTGTGAACAGACACATGTAAACAGGAGTGCTGTCTTCATGCTTAAAACTCCAGCTTGTAAAATGTTTTGACTTTGACGAGAGGGTAAAAAAGACAGGAAACCCAGCAGGGACAGTGCAGAGAATGATCATCTGTCTTTGTCTGCAAAATTCATTTTGGGTTCCAGAGGAAACACAGAAAACTAGTAATAATTCCCAAAATGCAATATTTTAATGACTATTGGCTGATGATAAACATGCATACTTCTTACATCATTCAAACTACTAGTGGCTCTTGAAATTAGGAGTTTGTGCAGTGCTACTGTGTATCCCACAAGTCTTGGAGTAGTCATTGTAAATTGGTTAAAAATCAGGGAGACGGAAATATGGAATGTGAGGTCACAAGAGTGAAAACACGACGGATCTAACAAGGCATACATCTAGTGTTAGTATCCCACCAGAACAGAAAAAAGCTTAGTTCTTTAAAAATGTGTCTAGAACAATTTCACAGTTTTAGAAGTCGATAACAAACCCCTCAGACTAAACATCACAGTGCATACAGATTACAGTTAGGAAACAATTAAAGCTTAGGGCAGCATTGCATAATAAGGTTCAATAACAAGTCATTTTGTGATCCTTTTATGGGTTGGTTTTTCAAACACTCAGTTTTGTCGTTAACACTAGTATTTGACACTGGTGTATTAGCGGTTAATATATTATTATCCATTACCCTTTACTAAAGCATTAGTTAATAATTGCTCTCGAAGCTCACTATTTTTAAAGAACGTACACAGATGTCCACTTCATAAAACCATTTTTATTAACTAGAAGGCAATGGCATTTGCAAAGTATCACCAGTTTCCTAATTACAATCCTCAGCACTGGGTCCTCTTGGAAGAGAAAAAGAGTGAAAGCTGGTTTTCGCTTCGCCATTTCCTGTCTTACAGTTGCCTGTGATGTGTACTACATCGGCCATGTGGGGTGATAATTTGCCTCTCTGTCAATGATCTAACTGAGCTGCATTTGCTACTGTGGTCAGACAGTGGGCAGCCCATATCTCTAGTTCATTTGCTGAACTATTGTCAAATTACTCAGAACTCTGCAGCGCATGATGTATTTTCAGGGGTGGCGAGTGTAGACATTACAGAGATGGTTTTGTATGGTTTCTAGATGTTGCCAGAAATTCTTTTGGGGATGCTAATATACATACTACAACCATGTTGATTTGAATATGGCCTTTGCCTTTGTAAACCAACAACAAAGAGAGACTTTCATCAGACAGTCAGGCTCTGTCTCGCGTTCTTGCTGTGAGTGAATTTGCATGTTTACAAGAAGTGTTAGGCTGTAGGACATACTGGAAAAAAAAGCAAAAAATAGAAAGAGGCTTGTTTATTTCTCCATGTTTCATCATCATGCAGCATTTTTACTCTGATGGGAGAGAGTCCTTTAACTGGGCTCGTTAAAGTGGATACCCAGAGAATTCCAAACAAGGAGCCTGTGAATATCTAAATTACTGTCTGCTCTGGCTTATAAACGCATGTGGTATAGGACAGACAATTATTATTTCTTGGCACTTTCGTGATGGTAGAACTTGAGTCTACTGTTTAACAGGTTTGGAGGAAAAAATGCATGGTGCATGTTTGTGTATTTTCCAGCTTCAGGAAAGTCAGTATCCCCCATACTGTAGATGTCTCAAGCCACAGTCTTTCTTAAAAGGGAAAATTACATGAATCCTAAGCCACCACTAAGGGCTGAAACCCTCTCACACTGGTAAAGGAACTACAGATTGAACTTACCGCAGGTAACGTATCTATTACACACACCTCCAGGAGATGATTACCAGGGAACAGTATGTGCTGTGATTGCTCCCGTTGGAAGGTGGAAGCGTGACAGCAGGCATACCTGTTTCTAAAATTATCTTCACACTTGCCAAGTTCCTATGCCTTATGTCAATCCAGGTCCTGGAGCGCCAATGTGTCTCCAGGTTTTCTTTCCAGCACAGCTGTCCACAGGCTACACCAGCTGGGTACTGGCTTTCACTAGGAAGGAGTGTTTAGTGAAAATGTGGCTTAACCTGCTAGGCTGGGGGCTGACCTCCTGGTCAGGGGACGAGGAGGCTGGGACCCCCCTGCAGAGTGAGGGCAGCTGCAGAGGGGGAGAGGGGGTGCAGGTGGGGTGTAAAACGACGTACACGAGGGAGAGAAGGGGATCACGTGCCGTATTTACAGTGTTTCAGGAGAGGAAATGACATCAGAAGTGATTGCTTTTTACTGACAGCCGAGACTGATTGAAGATGGCTGTTGTCATCCCTCCAGAACATTTATTACAGGGTCCGGTTTAACCCCCCCCTACGACCACCAACTCTTCAGGTTCTGCTGCTGAAGATGCTAAAGGACACACTGACCCTCTAAGGCCAGGTTTGCACAGCTACTGTACGCCTCCTGCTCACCTCTCACCTGCACTGCAGGGGGACTGAAACTACAGTAGCTTGGCAGGGCTTAGGCTGCAGGACACGACAGTGTGGAGGATCGTCTTCTCTGCCCATGAATGATTTATTGACAGTGGTGCATGTGGTCATGCACGCTGAAGCTCAGCTGAAGTAGCTAAGCAACTCTGAAACAGAGAACCCGAAAGCCTATCTGTGTGAATGAGGAGCCCGACCGGGGAACAATGGCCCACCGGGCCCCCCCGTTTAAACTGACCTGCCTGGGACACTCCAGTGGTTTAGTATTTTGTCTGGTTTTATTGCAGGACTTCGGACTTCCCTGTGCAAAATGTCCAAACAGCCTTCCTCCACTGTCAAAGCCTTGCAGGTAAGAGGTACACAGCTCATTGACGTGAGCCAACAGAGCAGTTGCATGAAACAGGAGAGCAGGTTGCATTGCATACTGTATATACAGAATAACAGTGTTATCTAGTAATTCCTTATTCGGCATTTATTATCGACTGTCATGAAGGCTTTCTAAAAATACAGCATACTTTACACTTCTAGAAGAGCCTTGCCAAACCGTGTGCTGAGGCCCCAGAAGAGGGCGTGTATGAAAAGTGTGGCTCGGGGCTTTTTTGTAGCTCTTTTCTGCATCCAACCAAATATTGAATCGTCCTGTTCATTTCATATGTAGAGTATTCTAATCTGTTCAAATTACACACTGAAATTCTAACCCCAAAAGGGGAAGTCAAATGTTTCTCATTAACATTGTAACCTGTTTCAGTTCGAAATAAATGTCGTTTCTCGCAGCGATTATTTGCAAGTCATTTGTTGAGCTGCATAAGAGTTTGGGGGTTGAAAGTATGCCTCTGAAAGCCTGGTTATCAAAGCAGCAGAGAAGATGTTCAAGAATGTCGTGGGTATTCTAGTGGCAAACAGCTGTCTTTCACTTGATTTGCCAATGGACAGGAATCTGCTCCGTTACTAACATACTGTACTCACAAATGACTGCACAGCCAGAAAACCGAAATGCAAGTCAGATGCTGTTAATGCCTGTGCAAGCAGTCAAAACTCATGTGCAAGCAGTTAGACATGAAACAATTTATTTGTAAAAGTATTTTTGTACATCAGGACAAAAACTTCAAAACACTTCATATTCCCATTTTTACAATAAACCTTTAACCTTAAAGTTAAAATACTTTATACACTCTTAATGGATACAGAACATTCACGGTTCTATTTTCTTCTGGAATGGCAAAGAAATCTGCTTTTTCTAAATGAAAATGATCAGTTGTTAGCATTCCTCCACTAATAAATATATTTTAGCATTGGGGTATTAAAAGGAAGTTAAAACACTCTGATAAATATAACGCATACAAAAATAGACCCTGTTCTAATATGTTATAGCTCAACAATGTAACATCATTAATAATTTCTTATTATTGCAAACCATATATCCATCTTCAAGTGTGCATTAATGGGTTAAAAATACATGTACAATTTTCAATTAGCAGGCCAGACTGAAACAATTTACATTAATTATTGAACCAGATATTAACAATGATTAAAATATACTATACAGCATGTGCATAAATACAAACAGTATTTATACACCCATCATGCATACAGAAGTCAATAACATTTATTTTTGTTAAAAAGGAAGCAAGTGTTTATATAGATCTATAAATAACCATAAATCATAAATTTACAAAAGTGACATAGTTACTGTAATAACGCCAATGCATCCAAATGTCCTTTATGTGTGCAGTTGATGTATTTACAGAATGCATCCATTTCTGACATTTAAACGAAAATCTTGATAAACAGGCACATAAAGTACAATGAATCAGGCTGTAAACTGTATACCCAAGCAGGTCATCTGCTCTGACAGTGCACTAACACTAGTTAGTAAGAGGGGGGAAAGAGTAAGGAGAAGCCTGCCCAGCTAATTTAGATGTGAAAGAAGTGTCACTTCCATTCAGAAGAACTTAACTATTTAAAAAAATACTGCAGAAAATAAATGCAAATGTTTATTAAAGTAAAAGTGAAACGTTCAAGCTGGAGCGTTTTGGATCCTATTCTTTTAACACCTTTTCGCTGCTCTGTCTTCTTCAGCTGCCCTGTTGCACTGTAACTCTAGTCCTCAAGGGCCAGAATACAGCAGGCTTTTTAGATCTGATCAACAGCTTGAATCCTGGACAAATTCAGCCAATGATGAAGTCAGCCGGGCCGCTTCCTTCTCAAACAGAACAGTTGTTCACATGTAAGACGGAAAAAGAAAAACCAGTTCCAACACAGGCATGCACAAATGGTTACAAATGACAGGAGATCGTTAAGAACTCACGAGGAAATAATACCATTTAACAGGAAACTGTAGACTCAGCTCTGGAAGCACTCTGGACCTGATAGCTCGCCTATGACAGCAGGTCTGATACTAAGACAGCCCAGAGAAGAGCCAGATATCAGGCAGTACTCTGTTGCATCCCAGGACATTTCAATGGCAGACTGGCCACTACAGTTTCTCAGCTTCATCCCCCAAGGACAACATCCCTCACTGCCAGAGCAGAATGGCAAGGCACGTCACCAGCCCCCCTTCCACGAGGATTTCCATCACCTTGGTCTCGGACAACACACAGCCATCGAGTCACCTTCAACGCTTCTTCTAGCCCTGTAACACTGATGCTGCCCTGTCCCGAGAACAGTGGCACCTGAGCACCACTCTGTTCGTGTCCAGCTCTCAGCCGGAGAGATCGGAGCTCAATAAGAAGGCTCGCGTGGGTTTATCAGACAATTTTATATGTACTCAATTATTAACCGAACTATTTTTTTTTCCACAAAGAAAGAATTGAAATAAAAGCCAGCTCGTAAGAAGCACGTCTATTTTAAATTCAGCACTTGCTTCTGAATCGCTTTGAAGAGTGACGGTTCAGTAAGGCACAGCGGGAGTCTGATTCAGTCCTAAAGCAATTCGAACCACCTGAATAGATCTGTGTGCAGCAGTCAGGGTGTCACTCCGGTCTTATTGCATCTTTTACAGCAGTTTTCTGGTGAATTATTTCATCTACCATCTCTGAAGGAAACGAGGAAGTCGTCTACAGGCCATTTTTAATGGTGTTCTTCAAAAGCATGAGTGGAACGAACCTTCGGGGTTGAGCTGAAAGAAGCACAAAAACAGCTGCGTAACAAATATCTCCGATTCATAAAACGATTTCACTAATCACCACAAGAAAGGTGGGAGACAAAATATAATGTGTCCCGTTCAGGTAAAATAAAAACTCGTTTTTTTAAGGCTGCCACTCGCTATACAGAATGAGGGGAGAAGATAAGCAGGCTCCTAATGAACTAACCAGTTTGAGTGACTGCAGACTGAGCCTGAACAGATGCGCACAGGCTGCAGAGGCAGAATCAGGGGGAGGTGATGGCGTGTGGTAAGACTGTGATGTTTCAGTAACGGGACTTTGAAAAGAAAACAACACTGGACCAGAAACACCTGGCACTCCACAATCCCGACGAGAGTCGTGCTGCTAGAAATACTGTAGTTAAGACACAGGACTATTATCTCAGTCGACAAGGTCTCTAGGGCCACAGGGAGCGTCCGCCTGCTCTGCTCCTGGGGGGCCAGGTTCCCCCCGCAGGCCGGCTCCGCACAAGGGGTGGGCGTGGACCCGCAGCTCAGTCGCAGCTGAATGTCCTCTCTGGTTCCAGGCCAACCTCAATATCCCGATGGGGGCTCTCCGTCCGGGAGCGGGACACCCTGTGAAGAGGAGAGAGGAGTCAGTGGACACAGAAGAGGTGAGACCCAGTGACAGTCCCGCTTCTCCCCCCCGCCTGCTCCCCTGTAACACTGTCAGTCAGTCTTCTTCGCCGCAGACGTTAGCAGAACGACCGCGTGGCGCATCTGTGTAAGGTACACTTCAGAACAGACCCGAGCACCTGGCCCTGCGCCTCTCACATTGACCGAAGTCAGCAGCCTAGGACCTCCTGGACCTACAACAACTGTGCTAGAGTATCACAGTATACAAATTCAAATACTGAATATAGAAATCCCGATTTATAAAAGGTACTGTAGTTGCATACAAAGTAGATTGCATTTTAAGGTGTGTGTGTGGGGGGGGTTGTGTTGTGTTTGAAATGTTGCACAACAGCCTACATAGGGTTTAGGTCACTTGGTTTACTTGTGTCCCTTTGGAGGATGATCCAGCCACCCAGAGTCTGTACAAGACCCCTTCCAGAGACCGCCTGTGCACCAGGGTCTCCAGAGGTGCGTTCATGCCAGCACAATTCCTACAGAATCAAACACCAAGAGCAACAAAAGTTACAGACCTTGAGCAGACGGCTCAACTCTTAAACCTAATAAGAGCCAAAACCCACGCGTAGCAGGAAGGTCTCCTCCCCAGAGAGCGCACGTTTCATTTCTGTGTGGACAGTAAGAATAAAGACTTTTTTACTTTTACTTTTTTTTACCTAAGCTTGGTCTAAATAAAGCCCTGTTTTGACATGAAATAAAGAATTCGAGAAAAGACCGTCATGACCGAAATGAACTTCCGTGGGGAAGAGACTCGTTGCTGCTTATAAACATACGTCAGCTAATAATCATAATAATAACTTACACTGTGTTGTCTGATTGACCACAGAACACGCAGAGGTTTAGGCGAAAACACTGTAAAACCGCAACGCCATATTGTTTGCCTGACACTCAGAAATAGATTTAAAAATGCAAAGGTTTATGCCTAGTTTTGGCCTTGCACCCATCGGATCTAGGTTCAATGACATCGCCGAATTTTTTTAAAAAAAACACTCTGTATCTTCCTCCTTTACATCAGCAAACAAACAAAAAAAACTCCCAAATTTATTCCGCGGCAGCACCCCCACTCCCCCCCTCCTCTGCTCTGCGCTGGTGGCAAGTCGGGGGAAATGCCCCCTGCAGGCAGGGCATTAAGCAGTCTTGTTCCCCGACAGAGCGCCAGGGTTTCTCCGGAGGACAGGAAGCAGCTGCCCGGCGCGGTGAAGCTGCCCGGCCCAGCGGTCAACCTGTCCGAGATCCAGACCGCGAAGAGCGAGCTCCGATGGGTGACCAAAGACTAGGCCCGCAGGTACAGTACCGAGCTGCTCCGCACTCCTCTTCAAAGGGCTGGTGTTGCTTGCTTGCTTGCTTGCTCTGGAACAGAACCGGCCGTTTTCTTCAAGACACTGCGAGAGCTTAATCGATTAATTAAGGCACGGCGCTTAAGAAAGGGTTCATGAAGCGTGTGTTTTGTTTATCATAATTAATTTAGATCTGGGGGGTGGAATCAACTGGGAGCGAGAGGAATTTGAGTAAGAACCTTTTGAAAGCCACATTATACTGTATCGCATATGCTTCCTAACTGCATTCTCTGTCACAAGGGCTGTTAACATCTGTCAGCGGGGTTTTACAGTTAACATTTGAGGTTTTTTAACGTTTTTACTGCTAACGCCAATTCCATTTTTGCGAGACAGAACTAAAGTTGTTTTTGTTCCGAAGGCAGGGCTCACGCCGTACTTTGCTAGTTACTCCCATTGCGCTTCGGCAACCACAGGGTGTCAGTGTTAAACTCCTATCCAGCTGCTGAAGGACTTGGCCAAATGCTACTGCACACACAGGTAGCACTGCGACACTGTGCGGTCGATATATTCTTGATGTGGGCAGCAGACCTCGTGGTGATCTTAAGCAGGGGCAGTAAGATTTCCCCTGTTATTCTGAAATGCCTGGGGCCATCCACTGCAACATCTGAATAAATCTTACAGGCCTCGTTTATTTTGTAGCATGAGCGTGTAATCTAGCGGCGATTATTAACGCTAACGTGACGGTCGAAGACTCCCGTACGAGAGTATGATATTCCTGAAGTCCGGTATTAAAATAGTGGTGTGCAGAGTTTGCTGTAATTACGCGGTATTTGTACCACTGACCATTTTCTACCCTTTATCTAAAACTCATTACCTTTCACCGCGTATCCAGTGGGTTCTAGGGTTAGAGCCGAGCGTGGAAACTGTGCCCTGAGTAGTTCGGTTCAATTCTGCAGACAATCGGTTTAAATAATGCAAGCGAGATCTTGGAGACACGGAGGACCTCTGCGGTCTTCAAAGATCAAGTGCTGACACAGAGACAGTGTATCAGGACCTCTGCGTGACACTGTGTTCCCGCTGTTGTCTCTCCCAGGGCCCGGTTGGGAGAGCAGGATGGAGGCTCGGGGTGACTCCGATTTGTTCTGGCAGCGTTTTTCACATGTTTTATGAAGGTGTATTAACCTCTTCTAAGGAGCTGAGTGCTGGCTGGGGAGAGGAAGAGACTTCTATGGACTCTTTTCACAGGCTGAAGTGAAAGCAGCCCAAAATTACGCGAGTGTCTGAGAGCTTGGTGATGTGTGTTACAAACCTTAAGCCCGCTAAGAAAATAAATGCGTTTTCTTAACTTTGTATTGTAAAAAAAATGTTATTCTGTTTATTTTTTGAGACACAAAATCATTCTCGAGTTAGCAGTGTACGAAGATGAGGAAGTACAACCACTCAGAATTGATTTGTGGCAACTAGCTCTTGAAACAATTTAATTAAGGAGGATCAGCCAAGCTGAAATCTGCTGGGGTTTTTAGGACGTGCTTAAAAAAAGCAGTTCAAGATCCAAAAAAACATTTAAATTCAACACTGACAGTCTAAGCTTAAGCAATCATGTTAAATCCATGTTTAGTGTTATTACATTTCCCGTTATGTGAGAGTAAAGATGATCCTTTAGTGAAATATCACAGGATCCTTCACAAAGATGACTTAAATCAGACAAAGTACAGTATTTATCAATCCCTGGAAGACTGACCACTGAAACAGCCTGGGGCTTCTTGGTACAGTTTGGCCTGGGCAGTCATTTAAAGACCTTGTACTATACCTTAAAAAGCTCCAGTGAATTTGAGTCTTTTTGTTTAGTCTTTTTCAGCATTAATGCAGTTCATATTTTTTGAAGGCAAGATCTTTTTGTGCTTGTTTGTTTTTTTTTAAACCTCTACGTATGAAAGATGCTCTTTGTACTCTTACTGTATCTCTGTAAAGTTTATTTGTTCCTGCACGGTTTCACTGCTTAAGTTGTTTCACAGTTTAAGTTGCTGTACTATTTAGCTTTCATGCTTCATTATTATTGTGCATGATTTTTGTAATGTATTTTACGTTAGGCACAGCACATCCTAGAAGAAAGGAAAATCTTTCATTTGAATAAATCGTACAGTTAAGCTTTTTACATCGCATATTTTTGGGGTGCTGAAATAACTGATGCCGGATGGCTTCAGCAATAATAAAAGAGTTTGTTAACTAAAATGTCAGAAAGAATGAGTACGTTTTTATGTCAGCTTTCGAACTCTTTTTGTTCAGTGTAGTTTTGGAGGGCAGTGAAAAATGAAGATTAGAGCACTTTACTGTGAACTCTGTTTCAGCTGAAGTTGGCTCACTGATCTTCAGGAAAGACCCATGCAAGAGATTTGGAAATGGATAACACAAACATTCGCGTGGAAAACTTTCCTTCAAAACAGCAGCCTTTTCAAACCTTTAACCCAATCAAAGCACAAGATCAAAGGCCTGCAAGGTCTCACTTCAGAAGGACAATAATAAAGAATGTACAGTAACAACTCAAACCAATGCACAAACACTCACTGCAACGCATAGCTCCTTAATTTCATTACAATACAAGCAAACACTGAAACCAGCTTAAAATAACTGTCTGATGGTTTTGGAAACCAGCTCCCATGGTCCCACTCTGAAGAATTTTCTCTCTTCTCAGCAGTTCGGACATGCCGGATTCCCAACACACCAGCCACACCGCTAATCCCAGTCTGAATGATGCGCATTTGTAGAAACAGGCAAAAAATCCCTGAACCCAAAACTTTCTGGATTCCTCTTTTTCAGATTGTCTTTGATAAAGAACGAGAGATAACCATTCACTGTGGTAGTAAAGTTTATTCGCTTGTCGTGCACAATACCAAGTCTGCATACAGAATGTACAAGGTTAGTGCATTCTTTGTGTAATACACACAGCTTGTCAGCAGTTGATTTATTGCATTGGGTCCAGTCAAAAGTGTCCTTCACTCTCATCCTCAAAGGCATGCGAGATGTTAATGCATGCAAGCGAATTATTTTTTTGTTAATCCAGGGCCATAGGACAACAGTATATAATGTATTGGTTTCATCCTCAACTAATGTAATATGAAAGGGAAAAATAAAATTTCACAACAATGAGAACTGTGTCAAGTGCATTTGTATGTGTTCAGTATTGGAAAGAGCGCTCTGTTTACATCACTGGTTGTATGTCTTCTAAAATCTTGTACTGTATTTAACAGTATGTCTTAGCTTGTTTAGAGATCACCTTTCCTTGCCAGTGATATCTTTCACAAACAATATACCCAACAAACAAAGCCCAGAGCTCCGTGGCTCTCCGGATTGTGCACCACAAGGGTCCTCAGTGTCTTTAGCACCAGAGACTGCAGGTTTTGTCCTGGAGGAATCAGAATGGACAGTGGCCCCAGGAACTCCACCAGCCGGAGAGGGTAGTGGAGTGTGGGAGGCGGCCGGCTGGTGCCGAGAGCAAATCTAGGATTTCGAGAGGGCAGAAGAGGAGCAGCTGTGCCCGGAGCCATGAAGCCCTGTAAATCCTGGCTCGTTCTGTGCAGAGTGAGTCACGACTCACGAGGGAGAGCAGAGAAGCGTTTGGTAAGCCCTAAATATTTTGGCAGGGCTTCCTGCATGATCCGAGGCACGATCAGGACCGTATAACTGAAATCCTTAATAAAGCACCTTCTGAGCCACCCAACAACCGCTTGTTTCTTGTTTGTTGCAGCTGTTTACCCGCTCTGTCATGTAGTGGGATCGAGTCCCTGGGTTTTGGGGACCTGAATGCCAGCACAAAGGACCGACACTGAGACACCAGTGCTACCGCAATGCACACAGTGAGACACCAGTGTTACCGCAATGCTCACACTGAGACACCAGTGCTACCGCAATGCACACAGTGAGACACCAGTGTTACCGCAATGCTCACACTGAGACACCAGTGCTACCGCAATGCACACAGTGAGACACCAGTGTTACCGCAATGCTCACACTGAGACACCAGTGCTACCGCAATGCACACAGTGAGACACCAGTGTTACCGCAATGCTCACACTGAGACACCAGTGCTACTGCAATGCACACAGTGAGACACCAGTGTTACCGTAATACACACAGTGAGACACCAGTGTTACCACAATGCACACAGTGAGACACCAGTGTTACCACAATGCACACAGTGAGACACCAGTGCTACCGCAATGCACACAGTGAGACACCAGTGTTACCACAATGCACACAGTGAGACACCAGTGTTACCGTAATACACACAGTGAGACACCAGTGCTACCGCAATGCACACAGTGAGACACCAGTGTTACCACAATACACACAGTGAGACACCAGTGCTACCGCAACGCACACAGTGAGACACCAGTGTTACCGCAATGCATAAAATGGTGTCTCACAGGGCAGGCCTTTAGCTACATTCCAGAGCCATATCCACTGAATTCATCCCCGGTCAGGCCGAGCTCGTCCTCCAGCTCCACATCCTGGTCCTTCTGGAATGAGAATTAACCCCGATCGGTAGCAGGAGCTCTTCCGTACGGACCTGCACTGGGTATCTCCCGGTTCCCCTGGGGGGGGAGGAGGCCAGTTTCTCCAGCACCTAGGCTGAGATTGGACCAGAGATGGAAATTTGCAGGGTGAGGCTGGAGATGAGGGACTTTTAGTCATTGAAGGGGGTTTGAAAAACAAATAGTGCATGCAGAATGCCCAACATCTCATTACACTCTTGATGAGAAACACAAGAAATGGGTTTTTATTACGGATTTGAAGATGGGTTTGTACCTTTGAACGTTCTCTCAAAAAGTAAGAACAAAAATGAGTGCCAGTGCTAAAATATTTGAGAATTGGCCCATTCATTAACAGAGCCTTCTGTCCAACTTCTCAGGCTTCTGCAGTATTCAGTCTGACTCATCTGGTGGTTTTTTCGCAGACATTTTCACGCAAGGAAGCACATCTCCTGTTTTCTTTGACTCAAGGTTCAGACTAGAGCCACAGTACCGGACCCACACCCAGCAGGGCCCTACTGTACTGTCGGCATTGTGATTTAGCATTTTAAACACATAAAAGGTTTGGGCTTCAGTTAGGCCAAGCGAGCACCCTATCAATGAGCCCCTAATTAATAAATGATGAATAAAATGAAGAATTATCTTAGTTTCAATAATATTTTTTTTATTTTGCTTATTTTTTTGTGTGTATGGCTCTTTTAAAACTTTACTGCCAGAATGAAGCGTGCACCAGGAAAGACAGGGGTGTGCAGTGATGTTCTTTTGTTGAAACGTAACTACCGTTGCCTGAGCGCGTGTAGGTGTAATTATAATCATTATGCTAATTTTCCAATTTTCAGGTGCATCTAAAAATACAGCTATGGTATTTTTTTTTAAATCCTCGCCTACGGTAGATTTTCATTTTTCCAATCAACGAATCACATTGGAGATAACAAGAAACAGCTCGTGCTTTATTTCTGTACTGAGTGCCATTAACAATGCAACCAATGCTTTTAGGCCCCATTTGTTGCATTTTTCTTGTCTCTTCTTATATACATTACCAGCTTCAAGGCTTTCACTGCAGTGGAGAACATGGGGGGCCTGTTTCCCTTCAGAAAAGAGGACCCTGGGGGTCCAAACATGAGGAACAGTGTGTCATACGTGTGTATTACTGAAATGTCATCTCTGAAACTCGGGGGAACTTTTAAAACCAAGAGCAGGAGACACTTCCCTGCCCCAGAGGGTGGTGGGAGTGTGGAACAAGCTCCCCAGCCATGTGGTTGAAGCCAATTTCCTGCTTCTTGCAAGAAATGGCTGAATGTGATCAATTAACTACCAAACAGGCTTGATGGGTCATTGAGAACTGTTCTTACAGTATGTTCCTAACAACCAACCGTGCTAGATGAGCTGTGAGCTCTTGCTGGAAATCTTTCTGTTCATCTTTTTCCTCTGCCTGGCAATAGTTGGTTCCCATGATAGTAATTATTCTCCCTAGGGAAAGGCAGGAATGTTGCTGTTGTACCTGCCAGCTGAACAATAATGACCTGTCTCTCTTCCTCCAATGTCCACAAACTAGATGGTCCAGCTGGATAAAATCCAGAAAGGTCGCCACTGTGATCGGCTCAGGTTCGAAAAGGTCACGGGCGGGAGGCGGGTTCGAGTCAGGTTTTGACACCAGGCTCCAGCAGATCTCCGATTCCGGCGACAACAGCTGCCGTTATATTTAGACGCCCGTCCAGGTCGGGAGGGATGCATGAGAAATGGAAGGTCACAGTGTCACTGCTCTGGAAACGGGCGAGTCACTGGTCACACTAGTACGGGCTGAGGTCACCCTTCCAAAACAGCTCTGAAAGGCCCGAACTTTCACCACCACATCCTGCCTGCGTGACTTGGGATCCTGCCAGCGTCGTGTTGATTCACTCTCTGTGCATCGCAGACCGGCGCTTTCAGTGACCATGCCAAGGTAATCTGCCACCTTTCCCTTTTGACATTTGACTACTGTAAATTTGACCAATTTGCTGTTAACACCCTTTCACCTTTACTACTCTTTACTCTGACTTTACCAGAGTGTACCAGAGTAAACTTTTGTAAGACTTTAATGTTGGTGTGGTTATCTTATAATACTAGGCCAGCTAATTTTAATCCTGTAAACAGCTCTATCTTTAACTGAACCATTGAAAACACTGCGCCTGAGCAGGGTGACCTCAGAGCAAAGGGGAGAGAGAGTAGAAGCTCAGGAAGGAGTCAGATTTACTCTCTCCTACTTGGGATCACGCAGTGTCTGGGTTTACTGGGGCAGACAAGGGCAGAGGTAATTTTTGTTTTCCACTACCTGTGGTTTTGCATTATTTAAGGTAGACAGGGCGGACAGACTCATCTATAAGTGCTGGAACAGAGAGAGCCTGGGTGAATTCGATATATTGGAAAGTAGAGATAGCTGCAGTCATCACTCTTTCAAGCACGCATTCTTCACATCTCACATCTAAACGATTACTAATCTAAAATCCAAGGAGCTTCTCAAATTGCTTTCTCCTTTGAAGGAACATCCAGTTGTGCAGAGCATGCAGAAAGTTAAGCTGAAAAACAATATTTGAAAAATAGTATAAAAACATAAAAGTAATATCACATGCACACCATCCAGAGAGCTCCCCCCTGTACTTGATTTTCACAAGCCAGCTCTGCCAGCTCCACCTCCTTCCTGGACAATGAGAGATCAGCACTCAGGCAATTCATTTACTCACTAAGAGAGTTTTTCGTGTGAGCATGGGACACATAGGACAATATAATAATGTTCAAGTTTAAAACAGGTCTTTGGATCAAGGTAGTTCTCTCTGTGGTCTGATGGAAAATTTCCCCCGAAAATACAAATCCTACCTCTTTTCCCAGTGTTTGAACACTGCACAGGGTAAATGTGGAAAAATGCTCAGCAGAGCTGTGAAACTGGCGCTACCCTCATGCAGGCTGAGCACAGAGTGTTCTGAGATTGAAACTTCCAGGACAGCACGGCAATAAAATATATTTTCTGCAGAACTGGCGGTTTTACATTAGAAGAGGGAAACACAATCATTCCAGAGAACTTTTTTTATATTGTATTTCATGTTTGCAAGAAATCCGATAAAACGCTGAAACTGGGGTAGGGTGCTTTTTAATTCCTCTGTTTTATTGATTGTTTGAAGGGACAAATGAAGGGGATTGTCTGCGCACTTTCAGTCCCATGAAACAGGAGTAAAAACATCAGGGAAGTCTTTAAGCCGGAATGCGATTAATCCTGGCAGTCAGCCGGGTGGGATCGTAATCACCAGCCAGCCTTTAATTTTCACCTAATATCAGCCCACACAACAGCGACCACATCACAGGGTGGTCTCACCCTCCTGGCTTGCTTTCTCTTTAAAATCCTCTCTAAAGCCAAGTGCTATTTGTAGAAGGTAATTCATCTAACTCACAATGTCACACTGATAACCTAGACAGGTCATAAAACGTGTCCGCTGTCCTCCTCATCAGTTAGGAAAACAGATTAATCAGGAGCACAATGCCACTTCAGTTTGTAAACTATTTGCCCTGAAGCTTGTTGGAGCTTCCCGCTCAGACTCGGTGCTACGCAGTACAAATTCTGGAGACAGACGAGCTCGCTAATCCCAACGGTCATTTTTTTATTTCTATTCCTGTAGCTGTGAGCTACCCTGATACCAAAACATCAGGGTCACAGGCATGCAAGTTAAATTTTACTGATGACTAACCAGCTTATTGACTCTCTGGGTGAGTTCAGAGAGAAGGTGCTCTAAACCCACAGAGCTGATCTGATCATCCCCTGATACTCCCAACAGGACCGGTAAAAGGGCACTGTAGTAACTTCAGCTCATCAGAGGGCATCTGCATCCCAGAGGATTCTGGAAACTAAAAGAGCAAACATGCTACCTCAGGAACAAACAGGAGAGGGATCCGTCAAGCTCAGCCTTCTGACAGGACTTTTTTTTTTTTTCCTGTGACACTGATAAACTGAGCTTTGTACCCATCAAGCAACTCATTTGCTCTGCAATGCGGAGGCGTTGAGTCACAGCACCCAACATGGATCAGACGCTTAAAAAAGCCGGAGTCGGTGAAAGAGCTGATCATCTCAAATTATCCTGTTAATTTGTCAGACGCCTATGGTGCTGTGTGATTGAAATCTTCTTGGAGAGCAAGCCATCACAGGGCAATTTTCCTGCTGATTTTGTACTGCCGGGTCTCGTTTCTTCCGCTGCTGGTTGTAGGCGCCACGGTGATACTATGCATCATGAGTTATTTTCTGGTACTGAGCAAAACACATGGAGAGACAGTCCTCGGTCAATATCAGAGACTGAGGGCTGACAAGCTGCTGTGTGATATTGTGCTGGTGGCTGGTGGCACAGAATTCCCAGCCCACAGGAGTCTCCTCGCTTGCTCCAGCGACTACTTCAGGTCCCTGTTTAAGGATTACACGAGAGAGTCCAAAGCCAGCCTGATAAAACTACAGGTCGTCTCTGCCGCAGGACTCCAGCACATCCTGGACTTTATCTACACCTCCTGGCTCTCGCTTTCTCCTGACACTCTGGAGGACACCTTAGAGGCAGCCAGCTACCTGCAGGTCCTTGAGGCCATTCAGCTCTGCAGCCAGTACATGATCAGCAACTTGACCCTTGACAACTGCTGCTTCTTTGCCAATGTTGCATCCAAGTACGGCATTGGGGATGCTTTGTCTGCTGCCAACAGGTACATCAGCAGCAAGTTCAGGGAGTTACTTCTCTGCAATGTGGATTCCGTGGGACTTCTGGAGCTCAACACAGAATCCCTGATGGATGTGCTGGACTCAGAGGGAATGCCAGGTGTAAGAGAGCTCTCACTCCTAGCTCTAGTGCTGGAATGGTTGAGGAATAACAAGCTCTCGGCTGTGAAAAGCAATCTGATACTGAGCAAGATCCGATATGGGCTTATTCCTGTAGAGGAGCTAACTAACCTTTATTCTACGCACGAGTCTCTGCAAACCCCATTTATAAAAAGCCTTATTTTAAAAGCAATGAACTACCACTCCCTGGGTCACCAGCAGCCGCTGATTCAAAGCACACAGACAACGCTAAGGAGCCAAAGAACCCATGTTGCTCTAGTTGGAGGAGCGACCCAAATGGATGGGCTTGTTAGAGAGGTCTTGGCATTTGACCCTTACCTAAAGAAATTCAGATCCCTCACAGAGCTCAAGGTTAAGGTTCAGAACCACTGCGTTTGTGTAGTTGAGAACTTTCTGTATGTGCTGGGTGGAGAGGCCATAGAGATCAACGAAAACGGAAAAGTAGTGACAACAGTAGTCAATAACCAGGTTTACCGATATGATCCCCGTTTCAACAGATGGGCTGAAGCAGCTGGGATGTTGGAAAGAAGGGCCCAGTTTGCGTGCTGTGCAGTGGATGGCAGAATATTCGCCATTGGTGGAAGAAGTGGGATTGAATCACCACATTCTTCCATGGAGGTCTATGACATCAAGACAAACAAGTGGCAGAAAGCCGAAGACCTGCCACAGAAGATGCATGGTCACGCCTGCACCATGTACAAGAACACCATTTACATTTCGGGGGGAGTGCACATCAACCAGAGAGAGAGCAGCAGACAGGTGTTCAAGTTCAACATCCTTGAAAGGCAGTGGAGGACATGTGCCGCCATGTCCATCGCCCGCTTCAGCCACCAAATGGCAGCAGTCAAAGACAAGATTTATACATTTTTGGGGATGTATGAGCCCTTTTGTGACATTGAAAAATATGATCCAATAGAAAATCAGTGGACCAGGTTAAAGCCTCTGCTGAACGACAGGTTCTCCTATGGATTGGTGGTGGTTGAGGGCAGCATTCTGTTGATAGGTGGGAAAAAGTGGAACAATGCTCAAGAGGTCTCCACTCCTAGTGTCCTGGAATACGATGTGGATGAAGACAGCTGGACAGAATTATGCAGGCTTCCCCGTCCACTATATGGATCGCAGTGTGCCCTGCTGCAGCTACCAGACCCCACGGAGCCGTAAATGACAGGCCACATCACTGGAACAGCTTATTCGGCTTTCAGCTTCAGTAGATGAAACACGGGGAAGTAGAAACTGAGCGACTGTAGCAGGATCGTAGTTCCCTTTCCAAAGGCTAACACTGCTGCATGGGAAGAAAGGGGAGAAAATAAAATGGAGGGAAAAAGGATTTGTGCCAAGTGGAGAACAAATTCCAAAGGGTGCCGTAGGAAGAGAGAGAATGAAACACGTGCCTTCATGGAGGGTCAAGAGAAAATGCATGACTGAAGAATACTATCCACAAAGAAAGGTCTCATAACTCCATAAATAAGTTTATCAGTGGAAGTAAAAAGTCCTTCTAAGCAATGGCAATGCTGCTCATTCCAGTGCCCGTTCACCACTGGGGAGGTTGCAAAGGACCTTTAAATGTGCAAGACTGGGAACAAACAGCCTCTCCCCTCCCCCCCATGACCAAAACCTCACAGCCCAGATTGAACCAACACGCTCTCCGCCTCAGCTGGCTGGGAGACAGGGACTGGGACAGGAAGTCATCTTCTCCGAGCGCTGAACCCAGGGCTCTGAATTGCCGGGGAGGAAGAACGCCCTCTTCGTCAGAAAAAGACGATTCTGGTTTCTTTTCTTTTTTTTTTAACTCGGCCTCGCCGCTGAACTTTAGTCAGAAAGCTGGTGCATGCAGAGACTGATCGTGGGAAAGATAAAGCCGTGGAAAAAGAGTGAGGATATGGGTGATCGTGTTCTCCTTGGGTGATTTCAAGAAGGAAATTTCGAATGTAGGGGGCATGGAGATGCAGCAAGTAGTGTGTGTTTCTTTTTTTTTATTGTATTGCACACGGAGCTAATGAACTGTGACTTAATATTGAAGTAACTGGTAAGTTGTGGATCTTTAGGCTTTGAGCAGTGAGGGAAAGTAAATAAAGGAACACATCTGTTAAACTTATAAAGTGTTTGCTACCTAATAGAATAGTTTTAGAAAATCATGTCTAGAGTTTGCTTGCCATAAACAGGAGCAAAAATTACTTTGTCTTCCTCAAAGCTTTACATGCACACCAAATGTTTTGTGATCCTGCTGACATGCCTGCATGTGTGATATATCAGAAAAATACAGAATATTATTTTTAATTAAGGTGAAAATGCCACCCCTGTCCATTCAAATGTATAAAAATCTGCTTGACGGTATCACCATGTTATACGTACCCCTAAAATCCAAAATGCCCACTTCTTAAGAGTATGAGCCCTTAAAAAAGGCTAGAAAAAAAACGAATGTGGGAATAGTTTGCTTTTTTGTTGTTGCTATAATTCATGCAAAAGCAGGTCTAAAAAGCCAAACGTGGCTGAGAGCCATCCTGTCCTCCCCAGCAGGCATAAATGCATGCTGAAAATACTCGCAAGAATGCAGGTTCACAAGGCAGTCATTATAACCCATAAATTCAAATATTCTACTTCACCGTCAACACACTGTGATACACACGTCTTTTCCATAACTTCCAGGACTTGAAGTGGTGATGCCATATATTGACAGAGGAATGTAGATTTTAATCATTTTTTTTATGTGAGAGAGTCAAATTTTGCACCCCCCAAACAAGGCTGTTTGTACAGTATGTTAACGACTGGAACGGTTTCCAGGACAATGTAAACAGAATAATCCCTCAGAAAACTTTAGGCTTAAAAGCTTACTTGTTTTATTTAGATGGTTATTCCTTGTTTCTAGGAAGGAATGAAAACAAACAGGCTGTGTCTAAGCATGTTTTATCGCCACCTATTGGAAGAATTCCAGAAGTGCAGTACAGAGGACCTCAAGGAGAGTGTGTGTATGGGGAGCACACCCTTTAAATAGAATAAAACATGCACAGGAAAAACACCACACACAGGACTAATAAATTACTCTGTATTCTCATCCACATGCACTACTTCAGTAAAACAGTCAGGAAAATGTTGTATTCAGGTACCAACATACAATAAGTGACTGAAATGATAAAGCAATAATTTGATGTTGCAGAATTAGTTACAAAGGCAAAGTCTGCAGCAATATAATCATGAGCAAACATCTTGGATGGGGGTAGGACCTAGGTAGGAGTTAGTGCTTCGAAATAGTACTTACAGTACTCCTAGTGATGTTAGCCATGTGGGTACAGGCACTGTTAAATTTCTAATTACAAACCTAGACTTTAGCCATGCTTTATAGCCCTTTACATTTGTTCCATTCTCTGCATGGTGCTCTAAGGCTCTATTCCTGCCCTTACAAATATATCTTGATCTACAGCAATCTTGGCCAGCTTGTGCAAGGAAATGAAAGACAAGGTACAATACGTTTAATGACCTTTATCAGCATTAGCTAGCTCAATTGCTTTACGCAACAGAGAATCCATAGTCTGTCCCACATTACAGAGCACCATGTGATCTCATGTGCAACACATTGTGTGGACCATGACATCAGTAGTGTGATGGGCTTTCACCATTCTCATTGTATTATTATTTTTTTTTGCATTTTGTTACTTTTGTGAATTGAGGTACTTTATAGTATTATCTTTATAGACAATGTATGCTTGAAAAATTGAACATTATTCAGATACTAGGAGTTAAGCGTTCAAGCCTTTTCGCCTATAATGTTAAATAATTTGATGAAAGAGTATTTATACAAACTGATAAATTTACTTAGTGGTCATGGCCCAAGTGGGGACAGCAATCTGTATGATTATTGAGATGTAAATATTGGGGGCAAAGACAGAGACTCTGCCTTCCCCTCCAATAACAACCAAGAAATATGGTTCCCAGTCCTGGTCCCGGAGGAACACTGTCTCTTCTGGTTCTGGTTTAGGCTGAGCTCTTAATCACAGTCTAATTGATTGCAGTTTTATATCTGGGGCATATCTCTAAATTTGCTTTCACTTCTTAAAAGGTGGAATGCAAGATGGAAATGGTATCAACCCTGGACCAACATCTGAGTTTCAGAACAGCCCTATTTCATGGTGTGTTGCCTGAAACTTAACCAACTGGACCTCAGCAGAAAGGAAAAACATCCACTGTGGGCGTGTAAGAGACAGTATCACTCTCACTGTGGGCATGCCTGATATCCTCTCTCCCACTATGGGCATGTCTGGTAGCGTTTACTGGTAAAGGTGTGGGTGTGCCTAATAGTGGCACGTGGTGCCACACCCATTACGGGTGTGTCCGACACAGTGCTGCATCCATTAGGGACATGTGTGATACAAATGTGGGTGTGTCTGATAAAGTGCCATTCCCACTTCTGCTTGTTCATCAGTAAACTAAATCATAAGAGCTGTTAGAACGGAAATACAGGAACCGCAGGCATGTCGAAGAGAGACTGGGTAAAAGATGTGTGTCTTGATGTTGCCTGGAACAGTAACCTTGAATGAAGGTATTTTTTTACACTCGGGACTGACTGAAGAAACAAGTCAAAAGAAAGTCTAAGCAAGCAAGCAGATCAATTAAGCCGTCGATTAACACTGGTGATGCACAGCTCAGCTGGGATGAAAACCAGCAGATGGTTCCTCGAGGACCAGGACCTGGAGTAATGAGACAGCCTGCATCCACGACTAAGCCACTGTGGGGTTCTCCTTCCACATTCAGGTTTCCTGTGGTGCTGGATTGGAAGTTGTGATTACTGTATATGTTCTCGCTGCTTTCAGACAGTTCATTGAAAACATTTCAGAGTAGAGGCTGCAAATTCGATTTATAAGTGCTTTATTATGTGCAAGATATTCGGAGAGCACTGATAAACTGGTTAGAACCTCAACTTGAAGATTAACTTCACGTTTATTAAAAAACATATTGTGCTCATACTGTATGTAAATGCTTTATTAAAATTGTAACAGCTTCATTTTGATATATACAGCATATTTGCAGCCGCTAAATTAAGCTTCTTTTTTTAAATACCATGACTTCATTTTGTATTTACTAGTACCCATAAAAGGAAGTAATAACTTTATTTTCAGAAAGCACACACTGTTATAAACACAGGATCGTTGTGTTTCCTACCATTTGTCTGCCTCTCAATGTCAGACGACAAGCTCAATATTCACAAAGCAAAATGCAGCACAAGGAATTGTGTCTTCATTTTAAGAACTAAAGTTTATTGACTCCAGTTATAACCACATGTGCTTAAAAGCTGAAAACCCATAAAATAAAAATGTATAGATTAACTTGTAACACAACACACCCTTGAAAGAACGTTCAAGAACAAGTCTACATAAATGCAAGAATGAAGTTTAGTGAGCTCATGCTACTCTGTATTCAATGGTACTTCAGATGGTTTTATTTTGCAAAGGGACACACTTCATCTCTCAGCACGTGAACAGTCCCTTTCCATAAAGTGCAATCATAAAGGCTGTTGCATAGCAACAGATTAAAAAAAACAATACTTATATTAAATGGTCATCATCATTAGAATCTGCAACATATAAGCTTTTTTGTTTGATTCCTACAGAATGTCTTTTGGTCCAGGCCAGTTCAAATACTAAACAATTGAGTTTGAATGTTTCTAGGTTCCTAAGTTTATTTGGCAGCTACAGTTGAACCTCACAGAATTTTAAATATCTAGATCAAGAATCATGCATAACAATCAGAGCCAGTCACTAATATTTTTATACAGTATATATGCATATAGAAATGTTCCCTTTTCCCCTATATTGTACAAATAATCCCCCTGGAACCAAACATCCATAACAAATATAGGAGCATTATTACTAATCTTCTTTCTTAGGATTATATGTCACGAAAAGGTTGGGAATGAAGGCTACTGGCGTGTTGTGGCTTTATTTGTTTCTGTGCAAAGTCTGCAAAAATTAACTTATTACAAAAGGTAGAACTTCTGAGAAACACAGAACTCTCTGGAGGAGAGTGCTGGCTCGTTTCATTGCTCTGTGTCGCAAGCTCAGTGCTGAGCAGAAGGGCATGCGGGAACAGAAGGGTAACAACTCAGCAGCCCTGAAAGCCATAAAAAGCACATATCCAAGGCCATGCTTGTCGAAGTAACAAGATGACTGTTCCCAAACAATACAAAACATTTCAAGAACAAGCTCCTTTTTCAGACAGCAGCAGGGCGTGGCAATGAAATACATGATAAAAAAAGACAGTTTCTGCGTTGTTTGATAACATTCGAAGAGTTCAGAAATACCCCCACTCTTCATTGAGTTTTTGATTTTGAAATATCTGTCACCACATGTTTATAACAAGGTCTTTATCCTCAACGCATCCTGAATAAAGGTTTCAGGGAATCTGCATGAAATCTTCATTGTCCCTTGAGGGATACATCAGAAATGCCAGCTTGGAAGGGAACAAAGTTCTGCGAAAGTAGACTGTAGGAAATCATTTCACCCATCGCTGCAAGCAGATACCAACACAAAATTTGGAATTCTGAAAGTGGCTAACTTTACTTTTTTTCTCATTCAAAAAAGAACGACGGGACAGATTTAGGAAGGAAATTCACTTCCATCAGCTAATTTGTTTCAAATAATCATTTCTCCACTATTTGCACAATGCCATTCAAAATTCACATCATTATTCAGAAAATTTCCTAAAAGAACTTTAACTGTGCCATTCATGTTGACTCAAGAATGAAAACATAGGGAGTATCGCAGAATTCCCTCTTCCATAAGAAAAGTCCCACTAGTCTCAGTGTGCTCTTCAACGTTTATGAAACTGACACATGTTCAAGCCAAGCTGCATTACAGAGAAAAAAAGCATCTTTGAAGGATGTGCAAACTATTCACCTGTTAAAGATGAAGTACATTCTAGTTATATTCTGTCTCAGGCGTTTTCACATTGCAGTGTTTAAAAAATCAGCTGTACTTTCCTGACCAGACCACAGACCACCTGGTGAAATACCATGAATTCGCCACACGAAGTTTAGATACAGCAGAACCACCTTTATGGGCAACATCAAAAACAATATGGCACCAAAAACACAAGCTGGCAGAGCCTTAAGTCCTGAGCCAAATTCTTCAGTGGCTTTATGGCACGTGGTTATGATATCATTAGCAGAGAATGCAGTAATGAAATACTGTAAATATAAACATGGCAAGACCAGCTTCTGCAGGCTGTGGTTATACTGGAAATATACAGGACATGGAGCTCTGTGACCAGGAGCCATCATTAAACATTGCTTTATGTAAACAGGACTGATGAAGAGGACACATTATCACCTTTAGATTAAAACTACACAAAGGTCCTTCATTGTAACCATTGAAAGGAATACTAAGAGGTGAACAGGACAGTATTCTTGGACAGCTTTGATGAAACTAGATACAGCAGAGCTAAGATGGGTTCCAGCCCAAGTAGATTGCTTTTTATAATAAATAAAACACTCCTTAATTGTATAAGGCAGTCTCTATCCCATAGTGTATCTGTAACACGTAAAACTGAATAATCAAAACTCTCTGTTCAGGTTGTTGTTGCTGGCTGTTGTACCAAAGCATGTTCCTCCTATCCCCACTACTTTACAAGCAGGTTTTGTGAATACAGAGTTTCCTAGATGTCTTAAGAAATATTCATATTAACAAACCTCTAGTCAAAATATGCAGGTACCGTACCATCACTGACAATGGCATCATGAGCAAGTAAACTGAGCACAAGAGCTTGAATCTGGACAAATATAAGAACAATACAATATGTATTACACAACACAGTCCGAGACGCGGTGGACACAGTCAGGGGGGGCCCACTGCAGACGCGGGGCACGCCTGTCCCACACACCGCGGCCGCCGGCTCAAACGTGAGTCTCGATGTACGAGTGCGTGTGAGCCAGGGAAGGCATATGAGCAGCCAAGTCAGGGGCGCCATTGACAGGGTCTTTGCTCGAGCCTTGGTGGCAGATTTCTAGAAAAAGCTCAAGGTACATTTTTTTCCACTCCTGAAACTCTGAGGATGTCAGCTTGGGATTGTCCAGCAGCTTGTCTATGATGGCTATTTCCCCCTCTCTAGCCTACAAACAGAAAGAGACAGTGGGGGTTAAAACAGCACGCACGTCAGGCTCTCTCTCTCTCTCTCTCTCTCCGGCCTTCCTCCTCTGCCCCGTTCTGGGAGGAAAACGGCCCCGCGGCTCCTCCGACACGCTCACCGCACTGGGGACACGGTCGCAGCACACAGCAGCCCGGGACCTGGGAGAGGGGAAACGTTCACGACTCCTCCTTGCTAAGGGGTGTGATCCACTTCAGATTGTAGCATCTGTGGGGTCTTACCCTGAGACAGTGCCGGATTTCCCATTAGGCACTGTAGGCACTTAATCCAGTGGCTCTGTGGCTCAGGATCTGCGCCTGTGGCTGGAAGGTTGCCGGTTCGTATCCCGCGGCCGGCAGAGGAATCCTACTCTGTTGGGCCCCTGAGCAAGGCCCTTAACCCCAGCTGCTCCAGGGGCGCCGTATAAATGGCTGACCCTGCGCTCTGACCCCCAGCTTCTCTCCCTGTCTGTGTGTCTCATGGAGAGCAAGCTGGGGTCTGCGAAAAGACGAATTCCTAATGCAAGAAATTGTATATGGCCAATCAAGTGATCTTATCTTATCCAAGTATGACTGTAGGCACAGTGCCTAGGGCCTACGAAGGAGGGAAACACTAGTAACGTAAATCGAGCTGAAACAACATGCTTGCGATCGACTCTAGGTGCTCCAAATCAATAATCATCCGATTCATCATTCGGCTGTTGTAGAAAGTGATGGTCGCTCGACGCTCGACAGTTTAAAGTGCATCATGTCAATCGACGTCACTCAACTGGCGTTTACCCCTCTTTTCGCACATGTCGGAGTGAAAGCGCCGAGGGCGTACGAACAGCAGAATCCGACCCTGCACGGTGCGAGACCGTGGTCGCCAAGTGCTGCAGATTTTAAAAGCCACGCATCTGGCTCAGGGTCCGGCAGGGAGATTCGGACAGAGAAGAGAGAGCTGCATTCTCTTAGCAATTCAGTCGTTCTGCTTCGCAAGTTCCATCTGCGCACTAGCGCAGCGCTTCTAGAAACTGAAATGGACCAAACCGCTGAGCAACCGGGAATCGCATCCGTTTTTTTTTAAAGTTTTGTCCTCCCCGCGGGTGTCCCTAGAGAGGCGCGGATGGATAGTGCTGACTTTCCTCCGGGAGGGAGGCAGAGAGTGCCGCTTTTATTCCTGTATGTTTATTTTTTTTTTGAAAAAAAAAAAGCCAATTCCATATGGTTTGAAAGACCGCAGAGCGAGAACAGACGGCGTGAAGCAATTTGAAATCCGTTCAGGAGTCTTCCTGCCCTTGGCAGTGCATTTCTGCAGCCTGCCAGGTAGCGCTGCTGACGCGGTACTATGAGAAGGAAGGACTGACTGGGTCTCATCACAGACAGAGTGAGGCACGGCAGGAGAACCCTGTGGGGTTGCAGAGCAAGTGTGTCACACCTCTTGCTCCTCTTTTTTTCACGTTATTTACCCGCATCAGAAGCGATCTGTACACTCGGCACCCACGGGCAGCGACAGGGAAGAGCTGAGAGTGGTATACTGTACACAGCAACAGGCAAGGCACAAGACACGTTAGCGGGGACGCCGATCAACTCACAAAGCTCAGCCAGGAAAACGAAAACAAAAACCAAAACAGAAAACCAGCAGGTGAGATCGGACCGGCACCAAAAAAAAAATCACACACAGCAAAATAAAGGCGGTGACTGAGAAATAATACTGCTGCCGAAGCACAAGATCCAACCAGAGATGAAAGGCGCAGCCAAAAGTCCAACCAAAGCACAACGACACAGCCAACCGCGTGTCGAGAAGTCTAGCAAAGTCAGCACAGCCGCCGGGTTGGTGTTTTTTTTGCCAGAAAAGCGCAGCCCGGCTGCAAACACGGACAGAGGTGCCTCTCGCGGCCTCTGGGGGGTCCCGGGTGACCCCAGCATCGGGGCTCTCACCGTTTGAAACTAATGGGGCTCACTCTGACCCGTCAGGGCGGAGGGCGTCGCCTGAGCAGGCGGTTGGCTTCGCTTTCCAACCTACAGTATAAATGTATGCGTCAGATCCAGATTGCTCTGCTCTGCTCTCCTCCTCGGGCAAGGGGGGTGGGAGCCCATCGAATCGAATCAAAGAGGAAAAAAAAAACGCCCCCCTGGTCGCGATTCAAGGCGACGCTTCCGGCCTTGAGTTTGAATTAAAAGCGCTTTAATTTTGAGGTAGACCACAGCGATGTCGGAGAGGTGTCGCATCGTGCTGCGAGGTTAAGGCAGGTGAGGGGGCGATCAGCGCCAACACTCGACGCTCTGACCGGTCGACAGAGTGACTTGGTGAAAAGTGCAACCAAAGCCCCAATAATCACAAGGGTTCAACGCCTTTTTGTTTGACTGCTGCCTTTGCGTTTCTACCATTCGGCCTACCTTTAAAGTGCTTTTGAGGATGCGGAGGCGGTGCAGCTTCTCGTTGATCACGGGGTCGTTGCAGCGCTTGATGAAGGAGCGCTTGTACTCGAGTTTGGTGGACAGCCGGCGCTCGCCCAGGGGGGACAGGCTGGCCCGCTCCAGGGCCCAGTACAGGTCCCTCAGTGAGTCGGCTGCCCTCTCCTCCTCACGCTCGCTGCCTGGCGGGGGAAAGGGGAGACAAGCGCAAGTCAGGCACAAAGCCGAGCATTCTGAGCAAGGCGTGCGTATTTCCTGGGAGAAGAAAGCAGGCTTTTCATGGGACCCTGTGGCGTACTGCTGTAAACGCCAAAGAGGTCAACATTTCTGTGCATCAGTAGTTCTAGTAGGGAGCTGCGTCAGCATGCGTAGGCTGCAAAGGAACAGGAAAAGGTTGATTCCATGCTGAAAAGAGAAGAAAAGACAATTCTCACACCCACAGAAGGCTCCACAGCCGAAACGTTGTGTTGCTTTTCTTCTCATTTCAGCATGGAATCAGCCTTTCCCTGTTCCTTTGCATTTATTTCTTGTGCTGCTAGTTCTTTAACTAGCTAGAGGAGAATCCTGTATTCTGTACTGTAAGTGTGTCTGTCACATGACGTCCCTTTACTCTTGCGGTAGGTTGATTCTGCTTCCCAGCACTTAAAGCGCTTCAAACTCCGACGATGGCGAAGCGAGGCAAGCCGTTTCTCATTAGTCCCTGGAGCGCTATTTGCAGGCGAGGCAGATCAATAATGCCAGGGGCAGTTGAACTTCAATTCAATCCTACAGGTTCCCCTAGTGACGAGCGTGCGTATGGTCGTCCAGTTATTTTCGCCAGTCGTCCAATGAGACATCCCGACAACGCGCTATTCAACACAACGGAGATACCCCTGTAGTTTACTATAATCAGAACTACACACTTCCTGTGCCCCAGCGGGGATGAATGTGTTTCTCTAAATTGGGATCTAGTAAAGATGCAATAGTTGCTAATTGCCTTTTAAAGGGAGGGATGCTGTTGTAGAATAAACACAGAAAATGCAGAACACTATTAACACTTATTAATATTAACACTATTCAATTTCTGTTTCTGTTGCTTAAGTTTTATTTAACAGGGAGTAAGTCACAATTAGAATATTAAAGCTCTGTGAACATCTAATTAACAAAACCAGAAATTCAGCATTTGCACCAGTGGAATTCTTTCCTTACAGTAACAATCAATAAATGGCTTATACAGGTCCTTGAAATAAATAGACAGAGCCTGACAAATTCGAAAAGGGGCCTGAGGTAAACATCAGGCGTCACCAAGGTACTAAGGCCAAAGACAGAGTGAGTGCAGCCAGACCGCCTTTAAGGCAAGTGTGGGGCTGCGTTCAGGACGTCCCGAAGCAGAATGTCAGTGGCCCATTGGCCCAGTGGCCAGTGGCCCAGTGGTCAGTGGTTCCAAAATAAAGCTGGGCGCACAGCTTTATTTTGGAACCTCTGAAAAGAATCCCAGCACCATCTCTTTTAGGCCCCCTGACAGCCTGAGCCCTCTCCACGTGTCCCCGGCCCTTGACGTCCGACCGCTCGAGGAGCCCCCCAATAACTTCAACAGCCCGATGGCGGCTTCTGCCCAGCTCACGCCATTCAGCTCCCCCTGGGAAAGGAGTCCGTTTTTAGCACAAGACCACTTACACACGATCTCCCCGTCCAGCTCACTGGCCCTGATCCACCCACACTGTGCCGGTCTCTCGGGCCTCTCGTCTTTCATTCTGGATCAGCGTGAGCGTGAGTTAAAACCGTTAAGGTCTTCCTTCAGCGAGAGCTCCTGAGCTCTAAATGACTAAATCAGCTTGTAGGAAACAATCGTCGCTTTCTCCCAGATCTGCTGGGTCTCCGAGTACATAAATGTGTGATTTTTGAGGTCATGAACCTAAAACAAGAACTTCTATTCGAAGCCCAAAGACATACAACAACACCTGCATTTTTGCCTGTTCTTGTAATTTATTTAGCTAATAATGATACACGGGGGTCTGCTGTGTATTTGAGACTGGGTTTTAGCAGCCGAAACACAAAGCAAAAATAATGAAAAAAATGTCCTGTATTTGTGAATGCTGAGCACATCACTTTCCATTTGAAAGTTTTAAAGAACCAATTAAAGGGAATCAAAAGTGTACAGGGATTTAATTAGAACAGCAGCTCAACTTACCAGAGCCTAGCATTTGAAATGTCAAGACGGCCCAGTCGTGAATTAGAATTTTCATGCTGGCTAATTTATTCCTAGAGCCAGTAAAGGGCTTGACAGATTAATGAAGTAAACTGCATACTGCTACACTGAGCTGTCTATGTTACATTCATGGATTTCCTTTCAAGTAAATGATACAACTACGACTCAATTATGAGCACCGCCAAACTGGAATGACAACACTCTCGCCCTGTTTGTGCTGTAGCTGATGGACTGAAATGTTTTTTTTTCTGTTCTTTGCCGATTTAAAACAATGTCATACAGGCAAACAGGGACCTTGCCCAAAATATGTTTTGCAATTATGAAGGAATGGGTATGATGAAATCCAGGACCACTGGCATGCCGTTCTCACTAGCAAAGTAGCAGGGATACGACTTTTCAATACCAGTACACGGCACTGGGGCTGTGAACGCTGTGGGCAGGATCGGCTCCACATGCTGTCCATCAGTGGGTTCTGCAGCAATGCGAGAACAAGCTACAGCTCACATACCTGAGGAGTGTTGCACGGCCCGAGAGAAAGAACAACCGGACGACTTTTTCTTTTACCAGAGCAAGCGCCGCTGAAAAACGGGTGTTGCGAATATCCGAACGATCCATGAACAAGACGCTGCTATTAATGAACACAACCATGCAAGTTACACAATGAAAGCTACTTGCTCCTTCCAGCAAAGGGCCTCATTAACATTGCAGTCAGGAGTGACAGATTCATGGGGTGCTGGGCACGCAGCCTGCCATTTTATCACTCTGTACAGGAGCCGTGCAATCATTTAAAGATGATCCCAATATCCTTGACCTGCGACAGCCCCTGCCACGACTCCAAGCACGGCTTAGGGAAATCTATTAAGCACAGGATGCATGAGAGGATGTGTTATTGCTGCTTCTCATCGTGTAGGTGTGGGCAAAGCTCGGCCTCTTTTCCCAGGAAATCCATCACCCGAATAGGCAGAGACCCAGGTGACATCCTGAAATGGTTATCGTGCAATCATTTGTATTTACTGTACATCTGAAACTGCAACAAGAACACAAATAGTTACACTAATGCAACCCACGACGTATTATGCACAAAATGCATCACAGGAAACAGCATCATTTCTGTAGGATTTATAGAAGCACTGAAACAGAATGGAATATTCTTCTTTATTACATTATTATGATCCTGTATGTTTATTGTTTACTGCAAAACTAATTTCTAATGTAAAGGATTTGTTTTTTTTCCCTTTTTGCATCAGTGAAAAAATTGTTCATGTGCTTTTGTTTCTCTTTTAAACCTCCAAGTCCTGTTTTGCTGGGGGTGGTTTAAAGAGAATTTCTCCAGAGTGAATCCGATCCTGGATGTGCCCGGAGCACCGTTCACCTGTACCCTCTGCACTGGACTGCAGGCACAATCCTGGCCAGTCCCCCAAGGACTCCCCTGCTCCGGGACATGGAGGCAAGACAGAACCTCTTCATGGCCTCCGTCACCTCCTTCAAGAGACTAGTCCCGGCTTAATGAACATTATTGTGGCTGTTTAGTTTTGTGCCATTAATATCTCTTGGTTGATCTGTGCTCCTGTTCTGCTTGGCCTTGCAGGCTCTCACTCTGCATGCAGGGCCATACCTGTGCACAAGGCAGGGGTTAGCCACAAGTCGCCAAAGATTAGGAGAACATGCTCTGCTTCCTGCTAGAGAAGACTTCCCCTGCTGCCCATGCCGGGTTGTGCAGTAAACAAGACAAATGCTTAGAAAAAGCATTAGGAACCAAAGCCTTTTAGAGGTGGCTCTCTGAGGCATGCTGAACCTAACTTGCACTCTCATCTTTATCTTTTATTCGCTCATAGGTATTTTCTTTTTTTGACTGGTTCAATATTGAAAAGCCAATGACGTTTTGATACAATAAAGAAAAAGACGATCTGTTGTAAAATTCTTGCTTTGCATGAAATATTATTGTCTTGGGGCACAAACTCTACACGTTAAGGGAAATAGTCAGCAGCTTGTATTTACAGGACCAGCTAGAAGTTTGCAAAATATTCAGCGACATATCGCAGGACGTGACTGTCTTCCTTAGTGAGACAGTTTCTCCGGAGAAACATGAGATGCAGTACTGTACAGATTGATTCACAATGCATACTTAAAGAGAAGGACAAGAAGCACAGTTCAGGAAAAAAGTGAGAGTGACTAATTTCCATCTCTTAATAACAAACATTTTTTTAGTTGTGATAATATTCCTTCTTCTCTCTTATTATATTTAATATCTTTATTTTTTCTGTTATCCTTTAATAAAATTATTGTAAAGGTAATTAAAAATACTCTATTGTCTTTACTTTAAAATATGCAATACCGAACAACAATTGTAGTTTAAAGTGCATAATACAATTTAAAAAACTTGTAATATCCAGGACTATGCACAATATACAGTTTTAAATGTCTCAAGATAACTGTAATCAAAACTGGGATTTATTATCTTGTTCGAAAAAGCAATAGAGAATATACAGCACTACCATACTACAGGCCAGGAGTTTTATACATTATGGTTGATTTCTTAGTTGGGATTTTTCAAATGAACATTTCAAGTAGTTGTGTAAGACAAGTGTAAGAGGAACTGTATTTCAAACAGCTGGATGTCTTCTTCAGTGTTTCCTTCTAATGTGCAGAGATGTATCAGGCTGATCACCTCCTGAAGTGAAGTTAATACTTTTTTTGTTCTGTACTGCATTAACCTAAAGTATCCCATATGCTTTAGTGTTTACATTTCTCAGTAGTTATCAGCAATGTGCTTAAGAATACAGGATTGCAAACAAAAGGAGACAATTTGTCCCACCTACTGTAATGCACTTAGTTGCTAATGGTTAAAACGTTGACCTAGCCTTTTTTAAAGGACTGCAGGGGATCGCATCAACAACATGGCTCAGTATTTTGTTCCAGGCTCTAACAGCTCTTACCCCAGCGAAACAAGACACAGACCTTTTTGTAAACACTGCTGAATGCCAACAACAATAACATGAAATTACAGGTCTGTGATAAGCCAGAGACGTTTGTGGAGATGGTTCACCAAGCATCTCGGCTGAGTGACCACCTCAATGACTCACGGAGAATCCTTAAGGGACTAGAACTCCAGAGCTCACGGTTCTAGATCATGGCTTTCGGTTCTTGTCCTGAAAGCTGCTGGATCAGATTCATGGTTGGTGGCCCAAACTGTGTTCTGTTCCCGGCTCTGACATTCTGAAATCACAGGGCGTATTCTAGAACACCCAGTTGCACTCCCCTCTCTCCTCGCTGGTGAGCAAAGCACCTGCAGCAACAGCTCCTTTTCCTCAGTTTCCTGTCGATTAGAGAGAGCAGAGGTCACTGACTAGTCTTTTCAACCTGAGTCTGCAGAGATCAGATATAAGACTGAAAAGGCACATATCTGAACGTCAGGCACATTAGTGGAAAACTGGAGCCGATTCCAGATAAAACACACAGAATGGCCCGAACCGTACATCTCGCTGCCTGTTGAAAGGCGGAAGGGAGGCCCACAGAACAGGAGAATAAAAGCAGCACACAATCTGGCCAGACTCGACCAACAAGTCTCTCATTCACGCAACACCCTTCACTCCTCAAAAGACACATTCACTCACTGCAGCTGCTTGTGACCCTCACAACTATGCACACTGTTGTTGGATTTGACCCATTCACACACATCACAGAAAGCAGTCTCTGGCACTGCTAAACTCTCTGAACACTTTCAGACAAAGCGTCGTCAATGCACATCTAACTGGAGTGCTGGAGGTAAAATGGAGCAAAATGCAAATACCAGTGGAACGTTGCTTTTTGTTTTCTCATATCTCAGCACACCTGTCAAAATTTGCTGAACTAGTGAGCTACGTAAAGCAGAAGAGCCCACACAACCTCTCAAACATTTTATCCTGTGTGGTGGAAAGCAGCACTTAAAAAGATTAATACACCAGGAAGGAAATTCAGACTCATTTAGGGCTCTTTACTAGGTGATTTAAATGTTAAATGCACACATGGTTGACAATTGTTTGTTATAAATCAAATAATTGGTAATAACAAGTTAGAGCACATGTCCCATTTCTACATTATGGTGTTTTTAATGAGCAAACGTGTCTAAAGATTCATGCTGTGGTATCAAGCATGCAGAGTAAATCTTCATTTGATCACATTCACAGCTATAAAAGTTACTCTAGCAGGTGTTATACAATGCTATAAAATAGCAAGTGAGTAGGCTGTTCTCCGACCAGACCTGTACTGCTAATGACATCACAGATGAAGTTCAGGCAACTCTAAAGCACCACCAGATACAGTTTATTAACCTGCGTATTAAAACACCACACCCACTCAGATGACAAGGGTGGCAGGAACTATATGCCATTTTTCTTCATTTCAAACATTAACAAAAACATAAACCACTAGGTTTATTTTCAAGATAAATCCACAGCATGACCAGAATAAATACAATGAATTTATCTCTTCTTGCACAAACATTTTTTGAGAGCGGTATACTGATCGAACATATTTCGAACTTTATGTTAAGTTGCAGCTCAGCTTTGATGTTCCTTGTATTTAATGGAGTTGCACAAAGTTTCTGAGAAGTTTAAAATCAAAATCAGGATTAGGGGTAAATACATGTACAGGTACAGTAAGTGTTCCATCCTTAAGATGTTTCATACAACCTGCCCCTTACAATCAGACAAGGTAGACTTTTTCTCCAATGCTGTAAAATAATAGCTCTTATGAAGTGATTGCTGATCTATAAATGGAAGGTAGTCTGAGCTGTTCGGTACATTACTGTTACTTTACTGTCAGCCTGGGTTGACCATCAAGCCCTATCAGAAACACAGACGACTCTGTCCTTCAGTGTGTCCTAATTACATCTGCTGCTGCTGGAATCAGCAACTGACAAAAGATTTGGCCATTGTGCTGAAACTATAAAAGACTTTTCAGAAGGCCTGACAGATCTGTCATATACTCATAGAGCTAAAAATAATGAGGCAAATAAAAAAAAGTTCCGAAAGTATACCAGGAATAATTAAAACTTTTCTTCGGCGAGAGCTGTACTGTGTGGTCAGAGAGTCACTGGCTGATACCCAAACCAGGAAACGAAAGCTCACAAGACAACAAATCTACCTTACGCTGCATGAAGAATAGTTTACGTCTGCAAGTGAGAAATAAATAAAATCAACTTGAAAGGCAGAGATCTCTAACATGTTTCTGTAACTGGCCTCTTCAATCAATTTGCAATTTGTCTGGTCTTGTGTACTGAACCTTACATTCGGCTGTGCACATCCCGTCCAATAAAACCATCAAACGCTCTCTGCTCCAGTACATACCAGGCCTAATTACCTGCCTCACAGAGTCTTTCTCTGAACCTTCAATATGAGAAACACCTGCAGGTTTTTCTGAGAAGCTTCATACTGTGAGGTCTTTTAAAGAAGTGGGGATTTCTGGAAACAAACTGGCTAAAGTGGCAACTATACACATCTTTAAATAGCCTAAAAGAGCAAAAATCCCCCAAACCGATTTCGATGCTCAGGGATAAATGGTGCACAAGGGGTGACAACCAGTCTGAAAGCTGTCGGCCTTTCCAAACTTTGCCCAAATCCTGTCCCGGAAACTGAGAAAGACGAAAGACAAGAGGAGAGGCAGGGGCCTGGAAACCTCCCTGAAACTGGAAAAACAGGGGAAAAGGACCCCTCCTCTGCTGTAAAGGACTGCTTTAAAACATTACTGAAATGTTACAAGCACACAGGTGAAAGGAGAAAATGAGAATTGTATAGTACTTTACTGTACCCAATCTGATCACCTGACTGTCCTGCTCTCACCTGACAGTCCTGCTCTCAGAGAGCCCCCGCCTGATCACCTGACAGTCCTGCTCTCACCTGACAGTCCTGCTCTCAGAGAGCCCCAGTCTGATCATCTGACAGTCCTGCTCTCACCTGACAGTCCTGCTCTCAGAGAGCCCCAGTCTGATCATCTGACAGTCCTGCTCTCACCTGACAGTCCTGCTCTCAGAGAGCCCCAGTCTGATCACCTGCCAGTCCTGCTCTCAGAGAGCCCCAGTCTGATCACCTGACAGTCCTGCTCTCACCTGACAGTCCTGCTCTCAGAGAGCCCCAGTCTGATCACCTGACAGTCCTGCTCTCACCTGACAGTCCTGCTCTCAGAGAGCCCCAGTCTGATCATCTGACAGTCCTGCTCTCACCTGACAGTCCTGCTCTCAGAGAGCCCCAGTCTGATCACCTGCCAGTCCTGCTCTCAGAGAGCCCCAGTCTGATCACCTGACAGTCCTGCTCTCACCTGACAGTCCTGCTCTCAGAGAGCCCCAGCCTGATCATCTGACAGTCCTGCTCTCAGAGAGCCCCAGTCTGATCACCTGACAGTCCTGCTCTCAGAGAGCCCCAGCCTGATCACCTGACAGTCCTGCTCTCACCTGACAGTCCTGCTCTCAGAGAGCCCCAGTCTGATCACCTGACAGTCCTGCTCTCAAAGAGCCCCAATCTGATCACCCGACAGTCCTGCTCTCACCTGACAGTCCTGCTCTCAGAGAGCCCCAGCCTGATCATCTGACAGTCCTGCTCTCAGAGAGCCCCAGCCTGATCACCTGACAGTCCTGCTCTCACCTGACAGTCCTGCTCTCAGAGAGCCCCAGTCTGATCACCTGACAGTCCTGCTCTCAAAGAGCCCCAATCTGATCACCCGACAGTCCTGCTCTCACCTGACAGTCCTGCTCTCAGAGAGCCCCAGTCTGATCACCTGACAGTCCTGCTCTCACCTGACAGTCCTGCTCTCAGAGAGCCCCAGTCTGATCATCTGACAGTCCTGCTCTCACCTGACAGTCCTGCTCTCAGAGAGCCCCAGTCTGATCACCTGACAGTCCTGCTCTCAGAGAGCCCCAGTCTGATCACCTGACAGTCCTGCTCTCACCTGACAGTCCTGCTCTCAGAGAGCCCCAATCTGATCACCTGACAGTCCTGCTCTCAGAGAGCCCCAGTCTGATCACCTGACAGTCCTGCTCTCAGAGAGCCCCAGCCTGATCATCTGACAGTCCTGCTCTCAGAGAGCCCCAGCCTGATCACCTGACAGTCCTGCTCTCAGAGAGCCCCAGTCTGATCACCTGACAGTCCTGCTCTCAGAGAGCCCCAATCTGATCACCTGACAGTCCTGCTCTCAGAGAGCCCCAGTCTGATCACCTGACAGTCCTGCTCTCACCTGCCAGTCCTGCTCTCAGAGAGCCCCAGCCTGAGGACCAGGCCCACTCACCTGACACCTTGTCCTGGGCTTTCCCGCTGTCGTGCTCTGGCAGCTCCCGGTGCTCAGAGGCGCTGACCGAGGGGGTCAGGCCGCCATGGCTCAGCCCTCCATCGCGGGGCAGCGTGAAGCTCCGCGGCTTGCCGCCGCCGGCCCCCAGCTCCCTCAGCCTCTCCCCCTCGGCCACGGGGAAGGGGCCGTAGTGGTCGTGCAGGAGGCTGCGCTGGGCAGGCAGGGTGGACTGGCGCCTGTGCTCGGGGGACACGGCCCCCCCGCCGCCGCCACCGCCACCCGGCTCGCAGAACACGGAGTCCTCCAGCGGCAGGGTCTGCAGGAAGTGCAGCCCCGAGCTGGTGAGCGGCGTCTCGATCAGGTCCTGCCAGGAGCGCCGCTGGCTGGCCGACTTCCGCACGGGCGAGTCCGTGCTGCTCCGGTCCGTGTGGTCGTGCCGGAACTCCTCGTGGGAGGAGTGCGACTGCGAGGTCTCGGTGGAGGACAGGCGGCCGTGCTTGGGCTCCAGGTAGGGGCTGGCGCAGTTCATCTGGAGCGGGTACAGACACACAGGGCGCTAGCGCGGCCTCGCGGGCTGCAGTACCGCCACCGACCAGCAGGGGCAGCAGAGGGAGCACATGAAGGAGGACCCACAGAACCCCCAGTACTGCCCCCCCTGCAGCCTGATCTCATCTGTGCAGGACTGAAACGGCGACTTGCCCCTGGTTTTAAACAGTCCAGATTCCTATTGTGAATTCAGTATTCGTTTTTCTGGGCAAGTGCAATTCAACCTGAACTCCAGTTTCCCCTTTGAAGTGGTGCTCCTTGTCACTTCCCCTAATGTCACACTGCCTCACAAGGCCATGCAGCCCAGGCTTGCTTCGCCACAGACAGCGAATGCACTGGAGGGTCTCGTTCGCAATAAATAACTAATAGATCATTAGAAGTGTCCGTGGTGCTTGTTAAATTCTGAGAGGCAAATATGTATAAAAATGGCATCTTTTTGTTTTTGAGTTTTGGGCAGTATTTTTACACCCTAGAGAAGGAGGGAGATTATTGAGATCTGGGGCTTGCTCTCCCCTCGAACACATGTAATTTACTCGTGTAAATGAAAAACTGTTTTTAATGGCCTGCAGTACATGGAATCAGGAAGAGAAACTAGTCACTCATAAAGGAATGTTAAAAATGAATCGCAGGACATTTTACAAAGCATTTAAAAATAAAAGATTTGGATGATATGAACAAGATAGTACTTAAGGGGTCAAGGTTAGTTCATTTTGTGTAATAAACTAAGAGCTTAGTGAATAATCGCTTTTTTTGTCCAGTCAAGGTAAGCATGCAACAATTACTCTTTTAGACTCATTTTTAAAGTGGCTCTGAAAAAGTTATTATTGATTGAAATTAAATGCTGGAGCTGATCTAAAACAGGCTACATGGCCCTGGATTAATACTGTCCAGCAAAGGATGGACAGCAGTTTGGTTTTAAAACTTAAATGTTGCTCTGTTCATCATCAGCGCCTTCTTCCTGACGGGCTGAACCAGAGGCAGGAGAGGGGGGCACTCACCGAGGGGGGCCGGGGGTAGGTGTCGTAGGGGGGAGGCGGGCTGTCCTGTTTCGGAGTGGAAGGTGTGTCATTGTCCTCGTGCTCACTCTCGCTCCAGTAATCTGAATGCAACAGAACAGCAGGTGACTCACTGCAGTACCAACACCAGCCAGCAGAGGGAGTACAGGGAAACAGGACCCATGGAAACCCCTTATGCATAACACGGGGTGGTACCGTGCTGCTGGAACGGGAATCTGATCACATACCAAACACTGATCACATGCTTAAACCCCTACACCACAGGAGCATAATTCCAGTCTCGGAGAGCTCGAATCCACCAGGTTGTCCAAGTCTCCTTGAATCATCGACCTTTGATAGGCCTTTGAAAAGCGTTAGATCGCTCCAGTTATGCAAATGACAACCTTGACTGAGTCTTTAAGAGCACAAAGTAAGTGGAGGAAAAACCCAGAGACAAGGAATGGAGCTGTCCACCCCTGTCCTAGAGTTGTGCTGGTGCAGAGTGACCCACAACAGGACCTCGGCATCATGTCCCATGAAGGAAGGAGCACAACCTGCTTGTCTTGTTTGCTTCAGTTACTTGTTCTGTAACTTGCTCAGGGTGAGTGGAAGAGCTGGGCTCTTAGTGGCTTTTACTTCTGGACAGCTCCAGCACCTGTAAAAACGCTGGCGGTAGCCACCGTCAAACACATTCAACCTGGTAAAGGAGCTCCAGGAAAAACGTTGACAATGCGATTCATAAGTTTACTTTGGGACCTTGACATCATTTCCTTTGGTGTTCTGCAATGTGGCTTGTCTTTTGGCAAGGAAAAACAAAGAAAGAAGCTAACAAATTTGCTTCAGAGGCTCTGACAGATAAAATGACCTGAGGCCTCTGCAGCTTATCTAATCAGATTTTTATACATTTATGGGAACATGCTGCAGATGCAAAGACGCTCAGCATGTAAAATGGCCTCCTGCCTCTCACAGACCTCAGAGAGAAACATGACTGAAAATACCAATGTGCGTTAGTGTGAGGCTGCAATAAGAAAGGACTGGTAATCGTCTTCCCACAACTTTCAGCTCAGGGCAATACTCAACAAACCATGACTCCTGCTTAACTGGTCGTCCATCCTTAACCTATATTCTACAAAATCACAGAGATAAGAACCAACGGACTCTTTAGGGAAAGAGTGCTTTGCATTTCCGAACTTTAAAAGTCTACTGCAGCTCACATGGAGCCCCAGGACAGGATGTCGGCTGTGGCGCTCGGACACGCTCGCCCGACACCTGCCCATGCCTGGAGAACAGGTTCATGCGGCCATCAGCTCTTCCAGAAAAAGCACACCCTTGCAGGCTTAAAACAGCTGCCATTTTACTGTTCGGAAAATGATCCATCATAACATCATAACATAACATCACTTTATTAGCCCTATACAATTTCTTGCATTAGGAATTCGTCTTTTCGTCTTTCACCTCATTTTGGGGTGGAGGAGTCTGCGATCAAAGCCCCCGATCAGCACCCTCTCTGCTATGTCTGACATTACCCTCCAGCACGTTCTCCCTGCTTGGGAGACCGCTTTACCTTGGTCTTGTTTTATCCTCTCTCGCTCTGCGTACCCGGCTGCGGCCATGTTGAGTCTGCTGAGCCACCTAAGGGAGGAGAGGAGGAGAGACATCAACAGAAGGCTCTTAAAAAGCCTCATGCCGGGCAAAGCAGTCGACACTGGATTGAGATTTACATCATTACTATCACACAGCATGCCTGTATCCCAGGCCACTGCACGGTGAATCACATTTATTCACCAAAAAGTGCTGATTTACAAAAGGGTAGAGAGGCTTCAGAAATCACACTCCTAAAGGCGGAGGCATTTACATATTGATTCAATGCAGACAGAATTAAGTTATGCATTAAAATGCTGCTGTCGTGCTCCGCGCATTATTGAGCTCTCGAAAAACTCCAGGAACAACGGAGTTTCTCCACTCAGGTCTTTTGAAAACACATGGAAAGCAGAGGAAATGGGAAACATGGAAAATGGAACGGATCTATTTTGTCTGTACTACGTGGCAGGTGTTTGTGTCATTCAGCTGAGGAAGAGGGAGCTCTGGGGGTGCAATTAAGACCACTGGAGCTATTGATGCTCATCAGACAAAGGCAGCCCGGGCTTTACTGACTCTCGTCTCTGTTGGCCAGAGTTAGCCCAGGGCCTTGAGATCTCAAATGACTGAGGCACAATGACGAACACGGACAGCGGTCTGAAAGCATGAGCCTCTTATTTCATGGTACAGAGTGTACACAAATCTGGACCGTAAAGAAATAAAATGAAAAGGTCCTGTTAAATCGAAAACACCAGGAACGCGAGAAGAGAACCACCTCAAGGTAACAAACAGATTCAGATTGCCTGCTTGGTCTTCTATGTTTTGTAATTAAAAGCTGCCAGCAGAGAGGATGGCTCATGCGTGGAGCCTCACACTGCAGTGTTTCTGTGACAGCGGCTTTCTGACTTCCCTCAAGCTGGCCTTCCTCCACCTTCTGAAGGCTGCGTGATCACTAACACCAGGCCACAGAAAATGTGGCATTGTGAAGCCGCAGAGGAGGTCAGCAAAGGTTCGAGCCCAGACTATGGTTGTAGAAGGACAGGGGGAGAAGATAAACGCCCTTTTACAAATGCACTCAGAGCTGCATTTGTAGGAAGGGTCTTAGGCCCCTTTATACAGTATCCTGGACTGAGTGTCTCTTTCCTCAGAGAGCAGGCATTTGAAGGAAGATGATCTTAGCAGACACGGTTTTGAAAATATTATATTCCCAGAGATGCTTCTTGATATTAATAGGTACAAAAACAGAAAAAAAACTGATCCAAACAGGTGTTAAATGCACTTCTGCTAGAGCTGTGACCTTCGTACTCAGCTCACAGTGCCCTCTCTAGTGAGTACACTGTAATTTCACATCATCGAGACCTTAACTGAGAACCTAACACCAGTGTCTTTAGGACCAGGAAATGAGACAAGCTAGTTTATCAAAAACCAAAAAGAGGAGGAGAAGAGAGATGGTTCTGTCTTTTCTCACTCACCTGTTCATGTCATCCACGCCATCAGCAGCAAAGTAGAAACTTTTAATCTTTGGGTGGCAGGCCTTGAACGCACTAGAACAAAGCAAGAGGACATTCAATCCCCAATATCCTTGCTACAGTACAATGTGGCAAAGACACTGTATGTAGAAACAAAAGAAGGCAAGCAAGCTGAAGTAAATGTCTTATTATCTGTTACCACTGCTGCCACATTAGATACCCTGAACTCAGCAATGTAATTTCACACATGACTTGACAGACTCCATGAGAGCCAGGAAACTCAGCGATTGTTTAAACCTCCCTATCAGCTGTGTGGAGCTACAGGAGAACAGTTACAAGGGCCGGCCATTGACATTGAATGACAGGAACGGATTCCGAAGAGACAGATGCTCCGAGCTGAACTCCGCCTATTAGCTCCATCTTTCCAGTATCAAATCACGTGTGCAGAAACATTTCTACAAACCCCAGCGCTGCTCCACGCATCATGAAGAAAAGACAGCTGAAGGGAGACACAGACACAAACCCCTCCTGAACAGACAAAATGCAAAACACTGAATGGCAACAACTGATGAAGGACGGGATTTAAGTGGGAATTCCAACACTCGGGGCTGCAGCAGAGACGTACTGTATGGTATAGGACACACCGTGTGAAATATCATTTGCCAGGCAATCAGTGCTTTGTTTAATAACTATGATAGTTTTCTTTCTGTTGAAATGGGTCCGGATGGAATTACGATGGAAAGTGTAATGGATTTTGTTTTCTGAACACCAGGGAGACTTTGTCTTTGCTGTTGAATGAGCTAAAGCCCAGAACACAGGCAGAGGCCACTTACAATTTCTTGCGGCATTCATTGGCCCTGTCGATCTTGAACTCAGGAAGACTGATAAACCCCTCCGCCTTCTCGTCCTGTGGGGAGAAGCCATCTCTTTTGAGCAGGAGCTTCAGCAGAAAGTCACTCAATACTGCTTTAAAAGCTTACGCTCCAAATCAGCACGAGTATTTTCTTGAAAAGACCCAAAGCCCTGCTGGAATTTCAACACATAAATAAAAGTTCATCTGAAAACTGAAGCCACTGTGTTAATGAGAGCAGGGACTTCAGAGAAAGTGATTATTGCTGCACTTTAATGGTTTTTTATAGACCAGCTTTTGCAGCAATTAGGAATCACAAATAGCTGAGTGCTGTTGTCATCATTAATTATCCCTGTAATTTCATGCATGAATTTTTTGTAGCAAATGCAGCTAGCCCTCCAGAACAGTGCACCCAGCTAGATGACCTAAGCCATGGTCTCAAAGCACACACAAGATCAGCAGCATGCTGCCACCTCCAAAAACACACTTAACAAGAAACTGCAAAACTATGAGCTTCGTTTCATTTTCCCTACATCTTATGGATAAACATTTTCTGACATGAGTCAAATCAATTTATCTAACCTGTGGCCCCTTTATGCGTCTCATGTAGCCTGTAGGCCAAAGGCTGCTCGTCATCTCTTTGGAGCCTCCAAGACTAATACAAAACCTGCTGTATACAACATCCAACAGGCAAGGTCGTTGCACTATTTGTATTTCTATGCAATGTTAAGCAGGGGGCTCTGTAATGGCAAAACGAAGCAATCTAATCACTACATAACACGACTAACATGCTTGGCAGAGCCTCAGCTGTGTACACAGGTAGTGTGTGTGCTCTGAGCCCACCCTGCTAAAATTTTACAAGCCTGCCTTGCAGAGGGAGAGACCACATCGCCCACACAGGCGGATTGTGGATTTATTGTGAGCAGGTGGCCAGGTCACAGCTGACCCTCTGGTACAGGACCAAGCTGACGCGGCCGTCCGTGACCCATCTGGGACACAGGAGAGCAAACCAGCAGTTCAAGCCAGCAGAGGCAGACACTTACTTCTTCGTTCATGTACCAGTAGAGCGAAGCGTCCTTCAGCACAAACCAGTACTTCTTCCACTTCTGAGAGAAGTAGCTCTTGGCGTCCTTCTTCTTCCACAGCCAGCCCTCGCAGTCCCCGCGGCCCAGGTCCTTGCACGAAATCCTCCGCTTGCTCATCGCCGCCGCGGCCCCTGCAAGAAACGCACGACGTTGCTGGCTCCCTTCCCGAAGGCGGGCCGGGTCGGCAGCTTTCGCCCCGGTTCAGATCCTCCCTGAAAGGGCACAGGGCTCCTCCTCCGTCCGTGTGATGCTGCCCTCAGCCCTTTCATCTTCCCTGGGCTTTCATCTGCCCTCCGGCTCCCCACGGCCCTGCTCCCCGCACTCACATGTCCTCTCCTCACTCCTCGTCCCATGTGCGTGTGGGAAAGCCGGAGTCGGAATACTGCGCGATTGCAAGCAGTACTCCCAGGAAGGGCCTCGTGTCAAGAGATCCACGGGTGAGCACGCTAATTAAACGGGCTGGTGTCAGAAGGAAACGATTCACTCTTAGATGGCTCACTCATTTTTATCAGCCACCCTTTGTTAGGTAGGAGTGAGTGCTCCATAATGCTGTGACAATAAATGCGCAACCTGTCTCATACAAAGATAGAACACTAATCTCTGTAGCTGCACAAGCTTGTTAATCAAACACAAAATGCAACCCATTTTAAAAGCTTAGCGTTCAAATGCAAACAGTTTTGCTGTGCTAAATATCGCTGCCCCATCCCCTGTCACACTGGATATTTGCTTTATTGACAAGGAAGAGCTGGAGTTCATGTCAAGAATTATTTTGATGTTTTTGAATTTTGTATGTAAACACCCGTGTACACACCTTTGTTCTTCTTTTTGGACTTCTGATGCAGTGAAGACTGTTGAAATGTCTGAGGAAAGAAAAAACAATATTCAATTCAGACCTTCCCAGCAACAACAATTTTGCTGACAGAGCTGAAATACGGGTACAGCACATACAATTCTTTACAGAAGACAAAGTAGATCAACAAAAATGGACAAATCAGACAGCTTGAAAGATTTTGTTTAACTCATCATGAGTCACTGATCAAGCGATGGGTTTTAACCACAAATCAAATGTAAGCTCAGTTTCCAACACCGGTATGGCTGTCGAAACCCAGAGCGCTCTGCAGCTGTCTTACAAAATACACTTTATTCAGTTAATCTGCGCTCCCTCTGTAAAAGACATGAAAAAGTTTTCATTTAATTTTGATTTAACAGTGAGACATTCCTCTGCTATACTCTATATCCATAGCGGTCAGTGGCTCTCTCAGCTGATTGCCTGATGGCAACCTACACAAATAGACACACGGATGGAGAGGCTGTGGGGCAGACAGCAGAGCTCTGCAGGCATTCACAGTAAACACCATGATTCAGAATGAGAAACGTGCCGAGTGTGCAGTTAGATCCCAGGCACCTGCGGAAGACACACCTCTGAGCACCAGTGTCACGACCGCCAGCCAGCAGAGATCAACCCACAAAAGAGCTAACCAGTGCCAGCAGCGGGTTGATAATAACAAGCGCCGCCGCAGTGTTAATCCATCAGCACACGTACTACCGTGCGGCTCGCAACGCTATTTAAACCATCCAGACCCGCTTCCTGCTGCTCGGTATTGTGTCTCCTAGAGAGCTCTACTCCGCCTTGTTTGTACCTCGCTTGCGATACTTCTCCCGGCTTCTGAACTTTCCTTTTGCCCCTCCACCTTGTACCTCGCCTACTCATTCGGATTGTACGCCTCTCTTCGCATCTCCTGGATTTCGAACTACCTTCCGCCTTTCGACCACGACCTCGCCTGGCGTTTCGGATTACACGCCTGTCTCGATATCGATCTGCTCCTGCGTCTGCGTAGCATCCTCATACCTCTTCACTGGGGATTCGTTACGACCAGAGCCAGGCAGCCAACATTATTGTCACGGGGGGAACCTTCTGGTTGCCAGTTACTCTGGTATTACTGGTTCTCATTACACGCCATGATCCCGGGTACAAAGGCAAAACACACAGGAAAACACTAAATCACTCTCCACGTGAGTGTTATAATGTACAGTGCTGAGACAGACTGTTAAGCCCCCCAAAATAATGAGGGGAACTACTGGAACAAAAAGGGCATATATTTGCCAGTTTACTCTTTTGTCTGACACAATGGAATATGAAGGAAAAAAATAATAAAGAATCAGTTTATGTTAAACAGTAAGTGAACTCCTGGCTTACTTAACAGAATTAGAAGGGTAATTAGAATCAGACGGTTACAAGTAAACAAGGACTGTGTTTGGGCGGCTCTGTCCTACTGTATATAATGGTCGGAAAATTTTGGTCTCTTTGGTCTTCACCATACTGACAGCTTCTGTGATCAACAGGGATTTAAGAAAACCAGTCTGGAGAGGGTTACAAAACCATTTCATAACATCTGGGGCTCCGTCCATCCAAAGTCAGTCTACCCATAGAAAAAAATTCAAGCTGACTCTACCGAGAACCCATTGAATAGTTACAATAAGATCTGAATTGAGCTTTTCATGCTAAAATGTCACTGCTTCGGCACAGTCCTTTGAGAAGAATGGGGCTAGATTTCTAAAAGCAAATGCAAGAAACTTGTTACAGGAAACGTCCAACTGATGTCATTGCTGATCAACGAGGTGCCACCAGTTGCTGAATCTCAGCGTTCACATACTGATTCATACAAGCACATTAACTGGTGGATTATTCAGCTGATTAAGTAATACAAACATGTTTAATCTGGTTACCTTAATCTTTTAGAAAGAGATTCACGAAGATCAAATTATGTTTTACTGGTAGGTCTAGAATATTCACAGTTTCTCGCCAGTGAGCTCTACAAGTCGAAAGAGGTAATCGTGGCACAGCTTGGAAACACAATGAGTGAACACAGCAATGCATGAATGAGGGGTATATTTGGGGTAAGGCTTCTTTTCTTTTTAAACTCCCCTTGGATGAACGCGTCACCCAAAATAAAAACGTTTCGACTCTCAATGCAACTTGACAGATCGACTCTTTTTAAACAAACAGCAGGTGACAAAGTATGGCTGGTTATGCAGCTTCTACACAGCTTGCCAAGAAACCACACCAAGGAGAAGCACGGATAGCGTCGGAACACACCATTACAATCGCGTGTATACAACACGCATGGCTTTATTTACCTCTAAATGTTGAAAGAGTGCCCCTTCATTTCAATTAAACACGGATGACAGGGTGAGCAAAGCTGCTCTCTTCCCGCACTGCGATCGCTCATGGAGCCCGGTATTCGAGTGCTGGCAGAACGCGGGGCTCTTTTGGCTCTGAGAAGCCTCGTTTCGCAGCGCAGATCTGCAGCCATTAATCCATCTTGTTATGACAGATTAAAGTCAGCTCTAGCCTCGGAGTCCTGGGGAGATTGGCGTGCCCATTTAAATTTAGGAAGCAAAACACCCACGTCTCAGGATTTATTGGAAAAGCAGCCCTTTGAGGAAGAGAAAAACGGGCTGCCTCTCTCAAGCCTTCTTATTTTCTCTTTTGAAGAGATCAGGCTTTTGTATTCCTTCTACAGTTGCAAATTAACGACATGTTGGATAAACATTCTGAGGTTTGTCCTCAAGACCTGTTTATTTGAGATATTAAAATTCTCCTCTCACACAGGGATAAATGGTAGCTTTCTGCTTTCAAGGCCCAGAGATCTATCTCACATGTATGCATTGTATTACCGACTCAAAGGTTATCTCCATTCAAATGTAACTTTCTATTAAATATTTGAACATACCGCAGAAGACTGACGGGCAATTTATTAATGAAAGCAAGCATTTCTTTTCCTTTGATTGTATTTCAGTATTTATACACAATGGCTCTGATACTGAAGGTTTACTTAGATCATTAAGAACATGGATGCTCAGACCAAAACAAAAATCAAAGGTCCTTTTTTTATTGCTAAGAGGCCACAGCTGTACTGATGTTGACAAATTATTATGGGCTCGTCAGCCCATAAGTCTGCAGCCAATTGAACTCTGGAATTGTCTTTCCTGGGGGCCTTGCTCACGGTTCTCTTCCTTTGTGGCCTGTCACTGCCTAGCAGACCTACGGACATCACTGGTCACTGAAGGCAGGGATCTGTGTGGGCTCCCTTCTTCAGCCTTATTCCCTTCAAGTTACTGGGGCTTAACTGACCCAATTGCAATGTCCCCCACAGCAAAGTTAAATGAGCTCAGGGAGCTGTCATTAGGAGAGATTAAAATTTAATTCTTCCACGGACAGAGGAATTTAAAATAGAAGGCTACTTCAATGGCTTGGCATTTTCAAGACGTAAAAAGATACATTAGGCAATTTGTTTTGAATGTTACAAATTAGAGGATAGTCCAACTGGAAACAAGTCTCTAAATTCTATTTCTGCACTGTAACCTACCACCTAAACCCCATTCCTCTAGGAATAATGAAATGGAGAAAATCAGACTTAAAAATCACCAAAAGAGGCACAACGTGCAGTGTGAATAGCAGATCACTCTTGGAGACCTGAAGATGTTTTATTTGAAAACCAAGCATCTCCAAGCCTTAAATCATAAATAGCATCTGGGGGATCCATGCTAGGTTTAATTTTTAGAAGGCACTATGGGCAGTGGTGCAGAATTGTCCAAATCTGAAAACAACAAACAGCAGACAGAACTGCGCGCATGTGCGCTCCAAGAATGCAAAGGATTGAGGAAGCAAGACATCGAGCTGGCTTTCTGTGTGTTCTCAATTAGGTCAGTCCAGGTGCCCAAGGCGATCAGAAAACGCGCCGCATCCGAACAATAATCGCATTTCACTAAGACAGAGCGCTGCCGGGTCTGAGCGCCGCTTATCATGTCTACCTCACAGGAACTCTCCTTTCAATGGCTGTGCCTGCTGCCCGCAGCCACCAAGCCTCTCTCTCAGAAAAGGAGAACGAAGACACCATGTAAGTACTTTCATTACAAGCTTCTCGAGGGGCCCCTGACAGTGGTATTCTGTAGCCCTTTTCTCTTTTGGGGTTTGTGAATTTCTTTCTTCCGTTTTTGGAAACAACCTGAAACTTAAACGCCTCCTGACTGACGTTTCGGATGTTACAAATGCAAACAGAGACCCCTCTTGTGCAAGACAGCGTTGACCTCACCGCACAGCAAGTACAGCAGTGTGAAAGAGGGGGGCGTGTCTTGAGTAATCGTGTATTTTTGCATAATGTTTTGTTTTAACACAAAGGACCCTAAAGCACTTTGCATATAGCAGTGGACCCACCTGTGGACCTGGGAGACACATAGCAGCCATTCTGCACCAGCAGCCTGGACAGCACAGCAAAGCAGAGGGAGGAATGAGTAACTACCAAACAGTCTCAAAGGTTCCTTAATGACCGCAAGCAGTGAGCCCCTTGGAGTGATGTTTTATCTGAAGGACAGAACAGTGTCCCCAGCAATTATACAGGGGCATTGTACTGGAAATTTGGATCCAGAGGGAAAGGCGCCCCCTACTGGTCCACAAACACCCGGTTTCCCATGAAGAAAAGACCAAGGTGAACATTCCGAAGTCCTAGACTTCTGATCTCCTGAAGTTTGGACGTCTTTCGAGTAACCCTCTGCTAAACACACTGCATATTCTTCTAAAACAATGAAAGGTGAAATATGGATACCTCCTGCTACTGGAAACATTACTGATTAAAGCAGGCTTCCATGGAGCTCAGAATGAGATGCAATCCCTCTGTCAGGAGACAGACTGCTGAGCTGACCACTGATCACAGCTCAAGATTGTAGAAATGTCATCTCCCTCAGCAGCTGTGTTACAATTAAATCTGTCCTTTTCTGTGAAAAGAATCTAATCTCTAATGGTGTTTCACAACCTATTCCTTTAAGGAAGTAGACCGGAGCACATTGTGTAATAAACTTAAACATGTACTGTATTTTTGATTTTTTTAAAGCATTTCCTAAAAATACATCCAACCATTTTCTAAAAACTGCTTTATCCAGCACTCAGTTGCAGAGTCCCCCAAAAAATTACCTCTTAAATGAGTGTTAAAATAAATTTAAAAAGTATTTTTAAAATGTACATACAATAACGAAAACGTTAAACTCCCTGGCAGTCCCTGGCAGCTACTTCTGTCATACATTTGTGATTGTACAGTTTCCATACAGTTAACAACCTGATCGGCTTTTAGATGCACCCAGCTTTTCTGGAACAGTTTCTTAACAGAATGGGGATCCACTGTCCAAAGCCTGTTTCCTGGAATTTTATCCGTGCAAGGAAACCGGTCTGTATCAGTTATACCGACAGCAAAAGAAAACCACATTATACATTATATAAATTGGCATTTCCACTTTGAGAGCTTCAGAAAACACCGTGGATTTTGAACACCAGTGCCCTCTCCACTGGTGCTTATTTTTTAAACTTGTTGTAGTTCAGTTATTTTAATTGCCCGTACCGACAGAAGCATATATTGATACAAACATGGGCATCATTAGGGAAGAAATTGCTATTACCACCTCCACCAAGCACGGGCCACACATCCTGGTGCTAATTACAGCCCATGTGCTCTTCTCTAAAGGGATGGATTCCTTGTTGCCATGTCAAGTAGTGAGAGATTTTAATGGGCAGCATGTTTTCTTCCCCTTCGGGGATCTTCAGAAGTATCGCTCAAGCTTTAAATGATTTACTCCGGCATAGCTGGAGGCCTGCAGCACAGAGACGGAGGAGCCATACAAACACTGCTGAGAAACAATGAGAAAACAGCACAGAACAGGGGAGACAATCCCAGCGATGTTCATGCTTAATCCCAAGAGCAGATAGAACAGGCCTGACGAATTCAGAAAACACCGAACTACTAATTCACTTCCTGTGGCAAAAAAGCAAGGTTTCCGATTAAAACTACAAGAATTTAACATTCAGCCCAGAAGCTATTAACAAGCTCTTGTCCTAAATGACAGAAAAATAAGCCTCATCCAGGTGTGGAGCGAAGAGAAACTGTCGTGGTGCTTTCAGCTGTGGTGGGGCCTTCAATCAGTCCGTCTTCACCACTAACCCCCCTGCAGTGTGAAGGACCTGCTGGAGCTGGCAGCCTCGGAGCAATTATCCCACGCTGCTCTGAACCTCCTGTGAATCCCTCTGCTTTCATATTACAGCGTCGCCGAACTTACTCATGGGGTAGAAGGATCTATTTTTTAAAGAAAAATACTGTATTAATTTGCAGACCTAAGCAAAAGTCCGTCCTGGGTATAACAAAACTTTTTGTCCTGTGTTCCGAAGCCCCTCTCTTCCCTAAATGAGAGTCAATGTCTCCCAGCAACTTTTTCGACATCACTGCATTCAGGCAAAACATTCAGTGAAAAACGTGTCAAAAAAGGAAAGTATTTGGATGAATCAGATTGTGAAAACATTCAGCTCTAGAGTTCTTTTTATTTCATTTTCGTCAAACTTCAGCCTGGATTATAAGTTAAGCAGATCAACAGATTCAAGTAGTCTGATTTTTCACAAGCCCTTTAGGCACAGATGCCCGTTTCAGAAGCCACAAAGTCTCCTGGGACTGTGGAACTGGGTAACAGAAAGAGGCCGGGGAAGCTTGTGAAAAGAAATGCATTTTGTTTTTTTTCCTGGGATTGCCTTGGAAATCCTACAAGCACAGCTTGTGTTGTGCTTTTCACAACCATTAAAGAGCACTGTGCATGTGTACGCGGCATAGCCAGAGAGGGCTGTTGAGCTGAATCAGGTACTGTAAGAGATGTGAGGCTGATCAGGAGGATAGCCCCCACCCCAGATAAAATGCATGACCTGATGCAGCATTTTCCAATGCTCTGTTACATTTTGTATTCTTGGCAAATGTCTGCTGCTTGTAGTCTTCATGTGTATGGATTCATCACACAGATTTACTATTATGCAATCTCACTTTTACTCTAAATGAATTTACCATGCAGACACACTGCCATTAAAATGATGGGAAGCCTTACTGTTTGGCTGAGTGTTGCAAATTCTGTAAAAAAAAACCAACATCTTACAGGACGAGGTGTAGCCCACCGCTACAGTGGGAATGTTATTTGGAGAGACAGAATTAGTGAACAGGCAACTTGTGATTTAACTTGCGATGAAAACAACACACAGTAAGTTAGCTATAAACAACATTCCCATTATGAAAGTTTATTAATGCTGTGCTGCATTTACAGTAAAACTGAATGCACTTCACAAGGAAGAAAAGCTATCTACCCTCTACACTGAGTGAAGCAAGTGCAGGGATGGCCTTTATCTAGTCCTTATGAAAAGGACCTGCATGCACAAGACTGCTACCCATAGTCCAGAGTACAGCTTAAGACACAGACCAAACACCTACACTTCAGTCTTAGTTTTACTCACAACATCTTGACTTTGAATCAGGTGTAAAATACCCGTTCTTTTTTCTTTATTCGAAGACAATTCCTGCTTTGTAAATCTGCTCTTTAAGGTTTTGTCATGTCTTTTTCCATCTCTTTTCAACCAAAAGAACACTCTAGTGGCTGGTGAGCAGTAGGGAAGAACTCATGACCTACGTGGCCGTTCTCTGTATCAGGATATTTCATGTGCCGGGATTCGTGACAGTGGCCTGAAACAGCAGGCTGCCAGTCAGCAGTTACTCATTCATACTTTACTTCTGTTGCAAAGAGCGTTTCTTCTCTCGCATTCCCTCCTGGTCTTTTCACATCTAAATGTGTTTCACATTTCGGGAAGGTTGTCTTGGCCAGTGCCCATTATTAGCACTTGTTTCTGAGGCTTGGGGTTTTGACTGTATAATGGGATAATCAGTGACAATAAAGACTGTTGTTTCATTTTGCTTTTGGCCTCTATAAAGTTTACTTTTAAATTTAACAGTGCATGACAAGGCTACCTTTTGGTGTGGGGCTGTCAGTTTTGTTTTTAAGTGTCCTTTGGAAAACAGCCTTAAATTGCCCCCCTGGTGGATGAATAATGTATTTTGAATTGAACTGAATTCTCTTCCTATATTTTGCATACATTGCAAGAGGCAGACTGGATGTATGCTCACCTTATACCCTAGCGTTTGAGAGTGGAGGCTTACTGGCATTTAAAAAGCTAGACTGAATTTTGTCGCTCAGTGACAACCCACCTACGGCAAAAAGGACATTGTAATGAGAACCAAGAGATTAGCAACGTGGCACTCTGGACTCATCCCCTTTGATTAATAATGTAAAGACCTTGATCATGCACACTTTTCATTGCCTGATATCTCCTGTTACTAATTCTGGATGGACTGATTCCCAAAGCTCACACAATGAGCATCGCCATGACAATACACTCAGCACATATCCACATACACTCATACACTCTGTATACACTCAGCACATGTCCTGTGGTTTTGACACAGTGCAGCACGAAGTGTCATCCTATCCTACAACAAACTGTATTTTGCATATGGAGAAAGCTGCACTTCATCACAGAACCAGGACACTTGAAGAACGTCAGGTGAGAAGTTGCATCAGAGATAGATCTGTATGACATCCTACCTGGCACCTACTGTACCAGCGAACAGGCACGCAATAACACCAGGTTGAGCTCTGGAGCCTTGAGTGATGTGGCTGAGGCTGTGGCTGCGATGTTCCTCACATATACTCATCTGCTAAAAATAGGTGCATCTTCTGGCAATGTTGAAAGAAACCCACTGAGCATCACTATTAATACAAATCTGCTCCCTTCACTGGAAACGCTGGGGCACACTGTGGCAGGAGCAGTACAAACCCGCCTTGCTGCTCTTTTCCAAAACTTGCTGTTACACAAGTGTATTATTGTTAATACAGTACAAATTATTGCATTTTACCGGTCAATTATTCACTTTCACGGAACACCATGGTACTGTGGTACTTTTAGGTCAGAAGGTCTCCTGTTGAGCTGTGACTTTCTTACAGCACCACCCAGAAGTCTCTAGTCACAGTAATTCACTCTCCTGAAGCCTGCAATAAGGATAGATGAGTGAAAATTACTTCAGTGGTTTTATATATCATCTTTTTCAAAATCAGTGTTTCATAAGGTTAGAAAACATGCCTCTCTCTATGAATGAATTCTGCACATGAGGTTTTGCTGCATACTGTGTCCTGCACTGGCTTGGAAACTTTTGAGTCTGGGACAATACAAAGGTTTGAAAGACTTTGTTTCTGCATTCTACCCAACCATGCAGGAATGGGACTGGGGTTGTGGGAGTCTGAACTGATCAGGCTGAAGCAACTGAACCTTTTCTAGGCTTGAACACAAAAGATCACGTGAGGACCTGATAGAAATATTCAAAATCCTCAAAGCCGCTGACAACCAGCGGACTTCTTCACAATGAACACCATTCCTGGCCACCAACTTATAACATATCAATTAGCTACAACCTACTAAACAGGACAGACTGGCTCCACCAGTACAGGTGGTACCCTATCATCCAGGCTTGACCAGACTGAGCCATCAGCCATCAGATCCTGTGATCAGGATTGCACACGTTGGGCTGCACAGCTGGGCAAGCAACCCACAGCTGGATGGGCCAGCCTCTGTGTTTTTTGCAGCCCCTCTGGGCTGTGGTTCACCGGACAGCTTCATGCTTGCAGGGCCACCAGTGACAGTCCTCTCTCTGTGAACCCTGTGAGAGGTGCAGCGCAGGTTTCAGCCTGACCAAAGGCGCATGGCACAGCAAGGCGAGCCAGCTTCCTTAATCCCTCCCATGGAGGTATGAGGGCAGTACAAGGTAGTCAGACTGATGGGCAATGAGCTCTTTCAAAATGCGATTTTCTGAAAAGAAAAATAAATAGCAATTCATTGCTTTTTAAAAGGAGACAATCTAAGCAAAAATAAAATAATGAGGGCAAATGTGGCACAGATAACACGACTGCGAGTCTATGCACAAGACAAGATGAGAAAGGCAGCAGCCTGTAGTCAATCCGCTACTAAATGCATCTTCCATTCCGCTAATACCACCGCATCAAAAAGAATACATCTCAAGGCCATGACTCACGACATTCATCCTGACTCTTCGTCGTAGGTGGGCCACAAGCGCACAAGAGTGTAATAAAAAAAAGATGTGCTGCAGATAATTCCTGCTCTACACACTTCACAGATTTCCACACCTCACCCGCGCTCTGAAACACCTCCAGCTCCCTTTCCATTCGCCAGCCTTCACAACCGGCTTGACTGTCACGGAACACATGGTGCAAGGAATTCATTTTCCTCCAGATGGCAGCTGACTGCAGCTCGTGTTGGACAGCACTATTCACGTTCACGGGGAGCTGTTGTGCAGTCTTGACATGATGTACAACAGATCCTCCCTGTTTTTGAAGCCGTGGGGATGAAATGTAACAACTAGTACAAAAGGGTAGATTGGGTTAAAAAAAAGAAGTAAGAAATTGTCCACAGATCCTTGCTGTGCTGGAAGGGTGGAGATTTATGGGCGAAAGCACACCAGGTGTAGGCAGATGTCCTGGAGGCACAAAAACAACTAGGAATAGGAGGCTCACTCCTGCATCCTGTACTTTCATATCCGCGTGTGTTTGTCAAAGCCCAGTAGGAGGTGAAGGATCGTATAAAAATCTGAGCAAAGCACCAGCATTTAACAGCAAAGGCCAAGAACTTTGTTCAGCCACTGAGCTGGTGTAATTTTGTTAAACAGCGGAACCCCAGAGAGACAGCAAGCCCAGGTTCTAACAAGCAGGTGCTCCTTGTGCGGCCAGCCCTTCCCTGCCACAGAGACGGGGAGGCGCGGGTCACGCAGGTGGTGCTTGCTGGAAGGCGGCCTGTGAACAAGGGCTTCTCAGCCGCAGCTCGGTGACGCCGGACGCAGGGGTGGGGGCCGCGCAGATCGCCGTCTCGCCGCCCGCGGCGCGCTCTAATTAAACCGCTGCGAGGGCAGCCCCACCGCGCCCGGCGCCCGCGCCTCCATTACGCGCCCAGAGCCTGACACGTGCCAGAGACATGTGAGGAGCGGTGAGACTCGAGCCCCCCGTCACGGACGCAGAACAGATTGCTGGGCCCCGGCGAAGCGGAGAGGACGGCCATCTGTCCGGCGCACGCTTCGGCGCGGGAGCTGCAGGAACGCGTCCTCGCAAAACCCGCCTAGTGCCCCCGCCTGCCCGAAGGAAAGAAAAGCAGGGCGCTTGCAGCGATGCAGCTCTTGAAAATTCCCCGGCTTGCTGGCGCAGTGCACGTCTTGGCAGCTCTGCAGCCTGGGGAGGGAGCAGCAGATACAGCCCGTCTTCACAAGACACGGCCTTCGCACCCCATGAGGACTCACAGATGCTCCTAATAATCCACCAGGTAGGAGACTTGTTACACACCGGTTTGACTCATTTTCATGGACAGTTTTATTGGGGAACGCAGAAAAGGCCGGGTGTGATCATGTGTCTGGAACACCACGATGTAGCGGGGGTCGAGCCGCCCCACAAGGCAGGAAACACGTTCTGTCGCCCAGCTTTGCCGTAAAGAGAAAATGAGGCCAGACCGCGCGCAGATTTTGCTCCTGGATTTGAAAGTTTGCTCCCCAGTGAAACAGAAACAGCATTAATGATTCAAAATCAGAAATAAACAAGCCAGAAAGCAATTACGTGTGACCTAGCATAACGGAAGAACCGCAATTGCAGCCAAAGCTCACGGTTGGCAAGAAAGTCCATAAAATCTTACTAAAGATGGGAATAAAGCCGCTGGAAGTTCCAGTCGGCTTCTGCTTACAGGACAAGTGCATTTTAATCCACTGCAGTAAGCTAAACTCCAATCTGACACCTGGTTCCACCAGACAAAAGCAAAGCCACTTCACTTTGGAAGAGCAATAATGCAATGATTTGGCTGCTCTGGCATCATAAAAACAACCAAATACCTTCCTGGGGATAAAGAAATGTCCCGCACTGACGAGCTAAACAAGTGAAGGCCTTTTAGTCTTGAACAGAGAGTGAGGGGACCTGATCCTAGCACTCTCAATCTGCAAAGGCCCTGACAAAGCCAACCCAGCGGACTTCTTCAGAACGAAGAGTCCGACAGCCACCGGGGCACACAGCTGGAAACTCGATGACAGCAGAAGGCCCTTATTCGCCCACAGGGCTGTGGAACAAGCTGCAGTGTCCAGCCCGAACCCCCCGGATTCTTTCAAGAAACAGTTGGATGAGACCCTTGAATCCACACAGGCTTGCTGTTCCCCAGGGTCCCCCCGCTGTAGCTCTGGGCTGCCCCCTCGTCCCCCCTGTGCCGATCCCACTTACGTGGTAGAGCGAGGCGTCCGGGTTGAGGGTGGAGAGGGACTCCTGCCTCATCACCTCCATCTGCAGGGCGGGCAGGAGGGTGTAGTGGCTGGGGCTGCCCCCCTTGTCGCCCTTCTTCTTGGACCTCTTGCCCGTGTCCCGCTTGCTGCTGCGCTGGGTCATGTACTCCTCGGGCGGCGCCTTGTCCTCGCTCACGTATCGAAGCAGGGAGTTCTCTGTGCGGGGCAGGACACGCGCTTGTCAGGGCTTAGACACGCTAAACTCTCACGTGCTACTGTCGCTGAGCCAGAGCTGGGCCCAGACACACACACACACACACACACACACACACACAGGGAAGGTCTCCACAGATCGGCTCCGGGACAACATGTGATTTGCTGTCCGATAATGATCGAAACTGCTCCAGGATAACATTTTTGTTTGGTAACAAAAAAAGGATTCATTTTTAATTTCCCATGTAAACAGATCTGGAAGTTGGAAGAATGACCCCCTCTGTTTATAATAAGACTGGAAGGCAAAGGATCTACAGGGCGAGAAAGGGAAGTCGGTGCCTTTCTGATTTGCATATTATTGACGCTTGCTCTAATGTTATGTGCAAACTGTCCACAAGAAACTCGGTCTCCCACTGTCTGAAGCTTGCCCGATTCGGCATTCATGCTGCAAGAGGTCTTTAGAAGGGACGCTGGTTTTGAAAGAAAATGCTCTTTTTGTCGTGAGTAAGATCGAAATACTGAATACTGCGGACTGGACACATCGTGCCGTTCCATATTTCACGCCCTTCTGTTATTCATTTGCAAAACAAAGAGCAATAAAATCTGAGTAAACAAACAAAACCCAATATCCAGGCAGCAAATTAAGAATTATGCTGGCAAAGAACAGGAGACTCGGAGTTCTAAATGTAAATAACCAGAATAAACACTGTGTCCCTCAGAGGAATCATTTCTTACAGACGAAAGCCCTCCCCTGGAACCCTAAGTTTCTGTGCTCACTCTGTCGGCCCCCCTGCACCAGCAGCCCCACCCCCTGCCTCCTCCAGACTTCACAGCAGCCAATAGAATGCTGATCACCCACGGCCCCCTAGCATCTCTGCTGTTAATGTTACTATAGCAACAGAAGGGCTTCAGACCAGCTATCTTCTCTACCATTAAAATAATAAAATGATTATTGTTTCTTCTTCTTATACATGGAGAGGAGAGGGAGGGGAGACCAGGGGTGAACCAGCAAACTGCAGTAACCAGGAATGACCTGTGGGCAGCGTAGTGAAACCCAATTTATTAGAAGATAACAAGGTCAGACTGACTGCCCTGATGCACATTCTGAGCATTATTTAAATGCGCAAGACAGCGACCCTCTTTTCCTCCACCCAGTGGCTTTCGTTTTGGTTTTCAAATGTGCAGACGTCAGCCCTTCTCCCCCACACGTATGCTTTCGTTTCCCACAAACCTTCAGCTACTTTGGGTTTGGGATACGTGTTTATGACATGCAACGCGTACAACAGTTGGAATGCAATTAGATAAATTAAGAAGACGTTTCCACTTTTCAAAGCATGCCTGTTATCTCATAACCATCAGAATCCTGCCCTGCCACCCCTGCCTCTTTCACTGCTTTGGTGACGACAGGGGTTTCCGTCGGTTACCAGCCAATCTCACGCTGCTCTTGAAATTCACATCACATTTTTTTTTTATTAAGATTACTCATCGATCTGAATAGTAATGCCTCAGTGGCACCCAAGAGACAACGGAAGCTATATTGCTCCACTATTCATAACTTTCTGCCTGTGAGGGTGGTGAGTCAATTCAAAAGAATAATAATTATAAATAGGCTACGTTTGAAAAGAAATGATAAATAAATGCAATGGCCTAAGACTGAATTTATGCAGGTATGAATCACACCATGACTATATACCTGCTTCATCGTTCATGGAATATACTTCAATGTGACCCTAGCCCTGCCTGACTACAGCACAACGACACCGCTCACGGGGCTGTGCTCTCCTGTCAGGCTGAATCGAATCTTCACTGAAGAAAACAGCCAGGTGCCAGGCCTGCTAGACCCTGCCGATCAGCCCCAGACCAAGCTGCTGTCGCACAGTAATGCCGTTAATCTGTGGTCACAGACCAGCACCTCTTCAAACAGGTGGCCAGAAGCGCCGAGTGGAAAACCGAGCTCTCTCCCACCCTCCCGGGCCAAGTCCCATCTAGCCAGGCCATGCCACAAGTAGGTGAGACTGGTCTGGAGGGTGTGAGATAATGGCACATTTCTCTTTCAGCCCTCACTCCATTCCAAAGACCAAAGACTTGCTGTGTGCCGAGGGGCCCTGAGATACCATCACACATCAGTTCTTTAATGTCACTCCTTCAGGGAATAAAAATAGAACATGTCAGAAAGCCTGATGCAGGAGAGAAGAAAAAAACAACTCCGATATTAAACAATACGCCTGAGAATGTCCGTCTTGCTCATTTCTTTTCGGGCCTGCATTCTAATTGCTCTGTCATTTCAGAAAGAAAATCACCTCACATCTGTAACGTAGAATCAAGATTAATATGCTGTCAGGACACTTTGTGTTCTACTCGGTTTACTGGGGTTCAGCATCTCAAAGATCTGGAGCGTAATGCAAGGAGACAATGGAGTTTAGCCGATCTAAGGAAAAAAGTGAATGAATTCATAAAGGAATATGTGCGATCTAAGAAAATTTATTCTTGGTTCCCCCAAACAAGATGATATAAAAAAAAACACTTGTGTTCATGTACAGCGTAGTTGCCACTAACAATCTGCCAGTGATGGGGACATGCTGTCACAGAAAACCAGACACCGATTTCAAACAGGCAGCCGTGTTTGAGGTACGTCAGAAAACAAAGGAGACACTCGGAATGATTTCTCGTTTGGAAAAAAAAATCACGCAGATTGAGGTTATACTCTCCAAAGAACGTGCTATAGCTGAGAAGTTATTATTTTATAAGCAGGTGCCTATGAATGACAGCCGGAGTTTCTCAGGCTGAAGGCAGGGGAAGCCCAGTGGACTGAAGAGGCCCTGTCCTTGGTAGCAGGCTATCCTTCCATGAGCACATCTGGACAGCTGTGCAGAGAGCCAGAGACCAGCCGAATCGGAGAGACCAGCCTGCTCACTGGGCCAAGGCACTGAAATAAAAGGCCTCATCCCAACAACTGTGCGGAGCGAGAGACTGTCTGAGCAAGCCAGGCCGAAGAAGAAGGGACTGCGCGGATTAAAACAAGAAAAAAGAATTCCTGGGTCTAACGAACATGACCAACGCAAAGGAATGGGCTGAGACTGTGGGATGCTTTCTGCCTCCACGGCTCATATTTCATAGCCAGCATTAGTAATGTAGTGCACGCGGGGGTATTTCGATTCTACACTGGTATGACAGGTCGTCTTTAACCTTGCAACATGGAGTACAAGACCTACGCACACCAACCCCCTTGCTTTCACCTTTTATAAACCTACAGAGAGCCAAGAATCTTCTCCCTTTTAATCTATGGGAATCTTTTTCCTGGTCAACCCGTAAACCTTAACCGGCCTACCTTTAAAGTCTAGCCGATCAGACTTTAAGACCTGTGTACTGAACCTTTTAGTAGAGCACAATGACTGAACACAGCCGCAGCCAAATTCCCTCTCTCCCCCTCATGTGAACGCCTGCGCGTCTTCTCTCTCTGACGGGTCTCGAAGCCGCGCGCCCCCAGATTACACCATCCCAGGCGGATGAGACATACACCCACTCTGCTACAACTGGCTACAGAGCTCTGACACTGTTGGCGAGAGACCGTGACAAGGCTCTGAGCTCAGAGACTCAATCTCGGGAGCACCAGAGCTGGGCCAACCTTCCTTTTCATCAGGCATATGCATTTGCTCAGATGCAGCAAAGTTGTTTTGCTTTTTTTTTGAAGGAGTAGAATATCTAGTGCTTCTATATCTGGTTTGTGTGTTCCGGCCACTTGTCTGTTGAGTCCCTTTCTTCGGTAATCACCCTGTGACATGACATGGGGAAACTAATCATCCGAAAGCAAAATAAAACCTTGTACAAAAGTCATGTACAAAGTGAATAACTAAGAGGTTTTGACACCCTTCCATCTCTGAATAGAAACATCCATGATGAAAGACAGTGAGTGTGTTATTTTCATGATAGTATTTTGGTTTGGATTTTATTGCATGATTTTGCTTTGGTATGTTATCCTACAGTACTTTATTGATTGTGTGCAGCTCTACATCACCCTGGTTAAGGGTGTTTAGGAGCTAATAATAATAATAATAATCTTCCTGCATCACCTCCGTCTTATCACAGAACTGCATCTCAACTCTCGTTTCCTTCCGTACCTCAGGTCGGTGTTGCGTGGGGAAGATTGGGCTTCTGCCACACTGTGGAGGCTGCAGCCCTTCGTATGAGAAACGCCCCAGCTCAGACACTCACCTCGCCTTCCTTCCCTCTTCATCTTTGAGGGGTCTTCATAATCACCGACCCAGTTATACTCCACCGGCATAGAGATCGGCCTCAGCCGGCCTGAAAATGAGAAAACAGGCCTCAATACCACATCTCCCTGGTGCATCGTGGGATCTCTCGCTCTGCCCCATAACAGATAACACTGGAGCTGCCAAGATCCATGCCCGCTTTAAAAAGGATGCCAGTCTCAGAGAAACGTACATTGCTTTTTTTACTGCAAGACACAGCAAGAGACTGTCAGATAGTGTATTCTTTATTGCACACCATGTACATTTTTACACTTTTATATGACAACTATTAAACTATTTTTGCTGCTATGGCAGCATTAGTTTTCATAAATACGTGCTGGGATTTTAACAATGAGGAACAATGTTGCCGTTTTGTGGAGCATTCCCGTTGCGAAAGCCCTGCAAGTGGTTTTCAGGAGCTGCAATTAGAACGTGAGCTTCATCACAACTGAGCCCGCAGTGTTAAGCACTGATTAAGGGCTGTCCAAGTCTCAGGAACGCAAACACTCAGTGAGATCTGGTGCAAATAGGAACACTTGTTCCCATACACAATGTGGACACCAGAGGGCGCTGACATTACTGGTGTCCACTAGACAAAGCCTTAATGGTTAACACATTGAGATGATATAGCGCCATCTGGTGTACACAGCCCCCCTTGGGGATGGGGGGATTGATCCCATGTGTACAGTAAGTGCACCGAAATTCACTCTCAAGCAGTTGTTTGAAGAGGCTGTCTAACTTCATAAGCGCTCAGCAGTGGGCATTCACTTTAACTCTAAAGTCTTGCTGACACATAAAAACAAGCAGGGATGTATTTTTTCCCAAACAGCAGAGCACCTAACTCTAGTGCTGGAGCAGTCCTCCACTCAGCAAGCAATCCCCCTGTGTCAACATCTCCCCCTGGACAGGCAGGACAGAATCCCTCACTCCCAGTCTTCCCGCATCAGTGTTAAGGTTAGAAAAGCCTTAATGCTTTTCAGGTCAAACAGAACTGCAATTACTCTTAAATTTAGGACTTATCAACCTGAGCAAGGCAATTAAGCAGACAAAAAATCTAAAAACCTTATCAGCAGAATTGCTATGCATGATGGGAATTTGTGAGGTCTGACTGCAGAATATTAAATGTATCTTGTAGCGAGGCAATTAAGTCACGGTTTTCTCCTATCCATCCTCAAATTCCCATTGCGCCCATTATCTTGGCCAGAAAAAGCGTTTGCAAGTGACAACCAGGTGTGAAAAATCGGGATCACAATCCCGATGCAGCACCTGGAGAGGTGTGAGGTGTTTTGAATCTCACCACTTAAATTGAAATAAATGTGAAAGTTTTCCAGGTGACAGATGACTGTGCAAATACAAATAATGAGCAAATGTCAAGGACATTCATTAAAGAGCAACAGTCACTCCGAGATGGGATAAGAAAGACTCGACCCATGCTCAAGACTCCGAGCAAGGATTACAGAGCTAATGAATGACTGTACGGTGATGCTTACACAGCACGTGACTATCAGATCATCTCAAGGTGGTCAGAGGGGCAGTGTGAGACACACGGACCCAATGACCTAGGTGCTACACCCCCAAAGACGCCGAATCGGGGTGGCAGAAGAAAATGTAACCATGGCGAGTTCTCCTTCTTACTGTACCACTGACAACACAAACACTGCAGCCGCTGCTAGAGCAACGACACCGGGCCGATGAAGCAGAACCACGAAGGCAAGCTTCACACAGAAACACCGTAGGGCCACGGCGCTCAGATGCCCCATCCGCAGAGATGTAGCAGGGTTGTGAAGAGTGCCATCAGCTCTCCCCCCCCCCCCCGCCACTGCCCACGGCACTTGAGGAAGAAACAAGCCGGCGTTCCTTGGCCCTTCTGATTTCACTCCTTTCCCAGAGCGGGGCTGGGGAAGGCCGGGCTCCGTCTGCGGAGGAACTGGTTTTCAGCTCATATGGGAGAAAAACCCAATCACAGCAGACTGTTACAGTGAGACCTCTGCTACTGTTTTACAGCTCTCTTCCCGGAAAAAAAAAAAAAAAACAGAACAAAACAAGCAGTCAGCACTATTCAGACCCGTGGAGGAGCAAATAAAGGTTAATTCCGCACTGCACACACTGCAGAGCAGAAAGAAGAAACACAGCATTTCATCCGTTAAGCCTTCTACGACCAAGATGGGGTACAAAAAAGAGGAGGCCACTGGTCTCATCACACCCATTTAGTAGTATCTAATGGTCCTCCAGCAGCCATTTCTTGAAGGAAACCAAAGCTGAAGCTGCTCCACCACCCACAAACATGAGCGAGTTCCTCCTGTACTCGTCTTCCATGTACTCCTATTGGCTCTTCCGATGTGAGGTATGAACAGCTGGAATGCTGCGCTTCTTGTTGGTACGTTTCAGCGCGGATTCAGCCTTTACTTATGCAGTTCCCCTGGCTAACTATTTAGAACTGCGCGGAAGCCCTTCAAGCTTAATAAAGTCACTAACGTCATTCTTGCACGCTGTATGCATAAAGAGACATGATCTAAACTGCAGGCCTCGCAGGTCAATACCGAGTTCAAGCCTCAGCTATTGTACGCAGGGATCGCTGCACAGGTGCCGCGTCCAGGTCTGTTCAGCACAGTAGCCACAGAGGACAGCAAAGAGTGAGTACACTGAGCTCTTCTCTCAGAAAAAAAGCACAGATTAAAATCTGCATGTAATAACAATAAGAACACAGTATATCTATATAGCCCTCTTCATCACAAAGCATCCTGAAGCACTTTCACAGACGGGGGGGGGGGTGCTCCTTTCCACTGCGGAAAGCAATTTTAAAGCAATTAAGATCTAATGAGACAGTTAATCTCAGAACCCAAGTCTATTTTCAGACACGATGTGCTCATTCTCACACCCATTGCTGCACACTTCATTTCCAGGCATTTCAACACCACTTCCTCACCGTCGGTCTGATATACGCGGTGGGGTGGGGGGTGGGGGGGGGACAGCGGCGGGGTTGGGGGGGGGTGATGATCTAACATTCCTAGGGGCTGGGGCAAGCGTGACCCCGCAGTGTTAAGCCCTGGATTAAGAGAAACGCACACCGTGAAAATTCAAGCGCCCACACGCTTGTTCTGGGGTTCGGTCGCAGGCCCTGCTGCAGTTGTACCGTGATGGCGGCACTCTTGCAACTCCGGCATTAGGATTTCAGACCACGGAGGCTCCAGTGAACCAGCCCTCCGGAGGCTGGAACTCCTCTGCTGGCCTCCTCCGGCCCGGCTTCTTCTCGGGGACACCCAGGTCCCAGCACAGCCCTCTCTCCCACCCTGCACTCCTCACACCGAAACTAGGCCTGAGGAGAACCTTCCTCATGCGCTGATTATGTCGTATCTTAAAAAAAAGGGGTGCGCCTCTGGCTAGAAAGTTGCCGGTTCAAATCCCAAAGCCGGCAGAGGAATCCTACTCCGTTGGGCCCCTGAGCAAGGCCCTTAACCCCCACTGCTCCAGGGGCGCCGTATAAATGGCTGACCCTGCGCTCTGACCCCCAGCTTCTCTCTCTGTCTGTGTGTCTGTGTCACATGGAGAGCAAGCTGGGGTATGCGAAAAGATGAATTCCTAATGCAAGAAATTGTATATGGCCAATCAAGTGATCTTATCTCATACTGTAGCTAGCCTTCTCATTTGCATTCGCACACGTGTTTCTCCCATTCACCCTCCGTTCCCCTGGTGCCCATCAGCTCTGTCAGAAAAGGCCTTTGCCAGTGATCTTCGCTAAGTGAGCGAGGTGTGCTGTGGGGCACACAGCTGCTGCAGCGAAGCCCACAGAGGTGAAGGTGAGGAAACTAAGCATCTGTTTTTCTCAGAGAAGGCCAGGCAAGAGACACCCAGAGATCACGAAGCCCTTTTCAGGAAACCGGCCAGTAGGGACTGGTGTATTGAATGTTTAACGTCTTTACTGGCATGTCAGCTTATAGCCCAGACCGGACATACTGTATATAAAGCTCGCTCAGCAGAAAAAGAAAAGAAAACCCAGAACCCCAGAGAAATGCTTTTGTGGATTCAATTTCCTCAGTCTCCGGCAATGCTCCCTCGAAGCTGTGTGCGTGTAGCATAGGAAATTGAACTGCGGACTAAAAAAAAATAAATTCCAAAACAAAAATATGATAATAATAAAATAAACACGGTCGTCAATTGAAAAATGCTAAATTGACCACGAGACTGGCTGCGAGAGGCCCAACTTGGCTGTGTGCATTATTATTGCTACTCGATAATCGATATCTATGCTCTATGACTGGGCTCGTTGAATCGCTGGCCCGGTCTTTTGGATCTCTGTGTTTCTATGAGAATGACTATATTAACAAAAATAATTGTAGGTTGACAATTTTGCATACACTCAATTTAGCGCGCACAAGTTTGTGTCACTGGGGGAAAAAATTTGCACAACTTGAAATTTCTGCGCACACAGGCCATTAAAAATTAGGGGGAACATTGGTGCCCGGTTACCCCTTCAGCTGTGTTGATATTCAGTTCCCTCAACAGAAACAGCGGACTCGGTGTGACATCTCTGAAATACGGAGAGTCAGACGTCCGCTACCCCACTGCAGGCCTGAGCTTCACACTCACACTTCTGCTTTCCTGGTCTCCTCAAAGCGCTGCAGAAAATGAGGGATTGTACCATTGTCACGTAAAGGCCACCTGTTTTCCTCCTTCACTGCGCTTCACAAGAGGAATACGAAAGGCTAGTACATACTGTAGTTACAAAGAAGCATGTGGAGAGTCTGAACAGAATTCCGATTAGAATTCCCATTTCCTACTAATAAAGAGACCCCTTTCATCTGATTTAAACAGCAGCGCTGCCACAGCCGTCTTCAGTTTTGTTTAGTCTTGTCCGGCTGTTGTCCAGATATTTGTTTCTTTTATCTCCTGGCTTGCGGTCTACAGCTCTCTGTCTGCTGGCTCCCCCGAATGGCTGGCAGGTTGTGCTTCCCTCAGATACCGATCTCCGTCTCGTCAGGGACCTCAAGTCACACTATTACAATTTACAAAAATTCTGCTGTGGCTCTGATTAACGGACTTCAGAGGATGACAGATAAGGCTGCGATTCCGGAGCAGTTAAAGGCTTAATCATTAAAAATGCAGTTTAATTAGGTGTAGACTACCGGCCTCGGGCAGAGGGATAGCTAATTATTCTCACTGTAAAGCCAGAAGAAGCTCAATTTGTTGAGCTTTTGTCAAGTCACCTCCTATTCACAATGATTTTGTGTTTGTTTTTATTTCGTGAGGTATCTCCTCATCTTTAGTCTACCAGTATGCCCAGAACAGAGACTGCACAGCTGTTTCTCCTCTTTCAAGGCAAAGTATCTGCAGGTTGGCCGCCCAACGGAACTGTAGCTCTGTGTTCCTGACAGATTTGAAAAAAAAAACTTAGAGCATTATTAATTTATTCAGGAGGCTTTGGCCAAAAGCCAACTCCATTTCTACATTTTATGCAGCTGGCTATTTAACTGAAGGTGCCTGAGTCAAGTACCTTGCTCAACGGTATAACAGCAGTACCCCACCTGGGACTCGAACCCAGAACCTTCCAGTTACAAGCACAGAGCCCTGCCCACTCCTCCCCACCACTGTCTATAACCCTGCATACTGTATAAACCTATGTTCACTGGACAAGAGACACGCTGAAACGTCTGTCTTCTTGTGCTCTAGTTACGCATAAGAAGAGAAATGTCTATGCACTGAGCTTTTCTCTCTGCTCATGTGGGACTGTGAAACTGTAAAGGGAGGGAGAGAGTCTTGGGACAGCTCGGATGACTGTCCTTCATTACAAGGTGGGCATCTAGCGGCTGCAAGCTGTTGACTTTTTATGAGCCATTCAGCTCAATAAGTTGTGGTATCTCACGAGAAGGGCATCGAATTCTTCCTTCACTAGTGTTTTCATTAGTCTGCCAAATTCCTAATTCACTGCTGCTACTGGTGGGCAGCTGCGGCTCGAGTCAGCCTTCAGGTGGTCAGATCGAAAACTGTGTTTCTCTGCCACGGGACCAGGCAAATAAATGAATCTGAAGACCACGTGGTTCATTATTGTGCCTCGCCTTTTGCCGATATGAACGGAGCTGGGCGACAGAGAAGGGAAACGTCAAGCCGTCTGTGCAGGAGGAGGAAGACACGGCCAGGGCAGCCTTACCATACGTGGGCGTGGCGTCGCGGCGGCTGGGCCCCCTGCCCTTGTCGTACTCGTAGCAGTAGAGCACCGCGTCCTCCTCCAGCACGGTGAAGCGCTTCCTGTACTCCTGATCCAGGAAGGAGTTGGGCGACTCCGAGCCCTTGGCCACCGGGATCCCAGCATGGTGCCGGGTGATGTCGTCGCTGGGCAGGTTTCCCTTCTCATCGCTGAAGCATCAAGCACAGCAACCAAACATTAGCCCTGCGAGCAGACCTGGCCAAGCCGTGCAGTGTAACCCGGCGTAACTACAGAGTCACGAATGAGCTCTGAATGTACTGTGTGCAGTGTGAGCTCAGGAATGTACTGTATACAGCATGTACTGCATTGTCTGTGCCTTCTCTTCTAAAAGAGAGAGGCACAGACAGTACGGTACACACTGTACACAGTACAAAGACAGGCATGAGTGTCTAGACATTCCAGTTTCAGAGGCTCTGTACCGGGGTGTGTAGGGCTCGGAGGGTGGCGGAGGGATGAAGAGATCCTGGAGGGCGGAGCTGTCCCGCTTGGAAGGCGTGCTGATTGTGCTGGAGGGCGTGGCCACGCTGCTGGTGGGACTCTTGGGGATGATGGGCTGGCAGGAGAGACAGAGACAGCGAGTGGGTGAGCGGCACGGTAATTAGTCATACACTAATGTTAGCTCATTCAGACGCCATCATCATGGCCATTAAGGCTCTTGCATCTGTGTAATGGCCTTCACAGGCAGCTGCCAGCTACCTGCTACAGAGAGGAGCTGCATGCTGAAGGGAAGACATAAAGAGAGTTAATTTCCTCAGTGTCCTCAGTTCAGCATTCTGTAGTCAATGATCTTAATCAATCGCTTACACAGCGAACGACGCCGGCCTGCACTTTAATTACAATTGCGCTGATTTGTCTCGCCTGGAGGTGCCGACGGGTGGCGCAGGAACAGGCACTGTTGAGCTGTTTCTCTGTGCCAGAAGCCCCAGCGCCCTCAGCACACAGCCCCTTGCCTTGAATAACACTCTTTCCCCTTGCTGTGGCGTCCACCTGTCGAGCCGTTGTGCCACATGAGTCACGCTCGCGGGCGGGGGGGGGGGACCGACTCCACAGTGGGTCTACCTCGCTGCCCTACCATGCAGCAGCCCGAGCATGATGCTCCTGCAGAACTCGTCTGTCCTGCTGCTGGTGAAAGTAACACCTCCTTCAGGTACTGCACGACGCCAAGCTAAAAAGGACCCGCAACGGACTGCAACGGGCAAGGCAACGCTTTAACCAGTGTGAAATTTGTTAATCAGCAGTAAACCTTTATGGAGATTAATATTTCCCATTCAAACCCACGGCTTTGACGCGGTCCCTCACATCTGACTCTGTTGACACTCAGAATTGATTCTTAGGACACGTCAATACAATAATGGCTTTGGATAAACTACTGGACAGATCAGTCACTCAAACGGCACAAATCACACACATCTTTGACATTTAATTAAACCCTTTATTTGGATAATATTTCACTCTTCAGCATCAGGGCGGTGATGCGGGTTATGCCTGGCTTCACAGCACAGTACGCGTTGCCGACCATCAGGATGAAGGATAATATTAGTTACAATTAGCATTTATTACGGCACCCTCGGGGCCTTCCAAATTCAATTTCTTTCCTTTCCTTGTGCTTTTACCACGTTACGTGATTTTGCAAACAAAACAGAATTAACAGCCAGATGCCCTGAGAACTTCCATGTCAACAGCAGTGTGCAAATTTAAACAAGAGAAACCTCCCAAAACGCAGCAAGAAATAGAAACCTAACTGGACAGAGACATTATAACAGCTGGGTGTTTAGGCTGTCTTCTTCAAAGCTTCTTTTTCCAAGAGTACCATTATGCTCCCTCTTGTTTTAATGAAGCTGTACCAATTTTAAAGGTGACAAATCTAGCAAGACACAATGTGTGTGGATAAGAGGGGTTTCTTTTAATGTAACAAAGCCCTGGATAATTAGTTGGATTTTAGGAGTTTAGCTATTAAAAACTCTGAGAAATTGGAGCATATTTTCAGCTTGTCTGACAGCTCATCTCTATATTTTCATGTGCACAGTGTTCCACAATTTCAGCATTTATTTTTTTATTATGTGATGTCCCTTTAAACTGGACTTTAGTTTAATCATGATAGAAAATGTTCTATATTTGGAGGGGCAATGAACAAGTTTTGCTGCAATGTTGGGATCTATTCAAGACACAATGAGCGCTAATTGGATTTCAAAGGGAGATATGTCACTGTAAAATAAACAGCACAATCATAGAACAATATGCCTACCGTACCACTGAGAAGAGCTACAGGAACTGTCTCCTACAGAGTGAGTCCATTTCCAAAACTACAGCCTATGAATTAGAAGCCATAGGAGAGTCCTGGCCAAGCTGGTATTAAACTTATTGAAGCCTTCACACTGTGTCTCACAGCTAAAGTCCCTCACCTACAGAAAACTGTTATTAGCACAATTATTAAGTTTAACAAAAGAACTAAGAACCTTAGTTGACCAAGAAGACTAAGGACTCAAACTGGTCTGTAAGACTGCAGCACTCTGTATTTCTACAGATGTCACTTACTGTCCACCAGTTATCCAAGCTGCAGGGACTCATCATCTAAATTGCTCTGCATATTGGAAAGCCGGATTTACTGTTGAATTATGAGTTGGAGGGTCCTCCAGTCAGAGAACCTGGATCAGCATGACTCTACATCACTGCTAATCAAATTGTTAAAATGTCAAAATGAGTGCATAACAATATCCAGTCCTGAAATCTGGAATCCAGGTTTTATTTGTCTCCTTAAGTTATAAACAGCTGTTCACCTGGCAGAAGTGTTAAACAGATCTAGTTTAGGTTTAATTGGACCAGCTGGCCCCTTCTCTACAGCCTTAAACTGTTGACAATTTAAAAACTCGCTAAGCTGAGAACCCCAGTCCTACATTGTATCTAAGTCACATCACAATACTGAACATATTTATCCCTGAACAGAGAAGACTGCAATGGGACCTGATCCAACTCTCCAAGACCCTGACAAAGTCAACCCTGAAGACCTCTCCAGAATAAACCGTGAAACACCAACTAGGAGAGACCCATGCAAACTCCAAACAGGAAATGATTCTTTTTGTAAATGTTGTGGGAGCCTGGGACAAGCTACCCAGCCAGGTTGTTGAACCTGATACCCTGGCTTCTTTCAAGAAATTGATGAATAAGATCAATTAACAAATAACTACCAAATAGGCTACGGTACATGGGGCAATTGTTTGTACACACTCTTACGTTCTTTAGCCTGTGATGAAATGTTTCTGTGTTCTAGATTGTTTTTCACAGTCATTACAACAACAATAATAGGCAAAGAACTCTGAAGAAATACGCAAGAAGGGGTTTATTGGGCAGACTTCTTTCTCTGCACAGTGCCCTGAAAGCAGGTTTAAGAGGATGAGCGCAGAGTCTCCTGGGAAAGTCCATGTGCGCACTGAACTGAGTGAGTGCATGTGTGAAGCAGACACGGGTTCGACATCTACAATTGGAGATTGCCCACCACAATGAAATCTCTCTGCCAGGAGACACCGATGAGTGTGGGCAGGGGGTTGAAAGGGGGCAATACAGGGGTCTTCTTCACTAGTGCATTAAAAAGCCCTAGCCCTCTGCACCCCTATCTCTGTTCCCTGTCTTTGAACCATGGCTGTAATTGAACAAGCAAGGCAGGAGGGGAATTTATAGACTGAGGTCTGTCCCTTGGAAAAGGTTTCATTTAAGGAAGGGATGAGGCCAAGGCAAGATCGGTGGTTAAGTCAGTGCACACTCACTTCTGACTGCCACCACAAATCAATTAGAGGAAGATGGTCCTTTTCCGGCAGATTAATTGCCTGGCTCCCCAGTCAAGTATGCCTTGATGAACTAATGTGTCAGTGTGCTGGAGGCAGGCAAAAATCAACAGGATCGGTCTCCTTAGAGACATTTCCTGATTAATCTGACGTCTCCTTCAATGATTTACTGTAAAGGCTATGAGGTCCACCCGAATATTGATTTTTTGAAAATATGACTAGACTTGCACACTCTCCCTACTTAGGCTGCTGTTATAATAATATCAGTATACAATAGCATTGTTTTCTAAAGATGGTCCTTCATTGACTACCCGAGCTTCCCAGCATAGTTCTACTATAGTCCACCAAACAACTCTAACTGAAAACAGTGCAGTGAAACTGGTCTCCTCAGTCGACTCTGAGCAAACCAAGACATTAGCTTGATCAACAGGTTGAAATCAGAACCTAAAATATTTAGAAGGGAAAGGGGGTAACCCGGGACCTTACTTTGTCTGCTGTATGTTTGGAAAACAAGACCACATGAATAATACTAATAAATCCCAAAGCACCAGACATAGTGGAGGGGAACCGCTTCGTGCGTCATGAAAGGAATGCTTCTGCACCAGCAGCCCCACTGCATGGCTGATCAGGGGTGGAGATGTGAGTTTCACCAGTGGAATTAAGGAGCAATGTTAGGAAAGTAAGACTGTACAAGTCCAGTGTAACAAGTCTGTGTAACAGGGCTCAGCACACTGAGCGAGTAACAGGAGTGATGTCACCCCCCTCTGGAATCCAGACACTGTAGAACTCTGCTACAGCAGAAGGCCTGGAGTTATCCACTGTCCAGGGAGGGGCGCTGTGCATGGTCAGAGCCCGCGAGTAACCAGGATCGAACCCCAGCAGGGGCAGGGAGAGCTGCACTTGTCACTTCTCACACTGTAGGTACTGTCCTCAACAAAAAAGAGCAAGAGAACACTTAATAACACCAAGAGGACTGCTGTCCAGACAGAACGCTGTTCTACCACCGATCTCAGGAGCCCGCACAAGCAGGAATGCATGGACCATAATTCATAAAGGCCATCACTTGGAAGTCTGATTAATATCCTGCCTTGCTACTCATTTTATCTTTGCAGAAATCAGACAGCATGCAGAGAGGGAACGACTCTTATCTTGGCGTTATTTGATTTGCAGTAGACCTACATGAGAACCACATTTTCCACGCTCAAACCTCAGCTAAACCTGTCCACCCCAAGAGCCATTCGCAAGGCCACACAATAACAGTAACCATTCGTGGAAGAGAAGGACTGGATGTTTTATAATGCTGAAAACAGCTGCTACAGGCAGGCCTCTCTGGATGAGGTAGGCCTGGGAAAATTAACAAACGAACGCGTTGAGCAGCCCAAACCACGAGCGACCGCTGCTGTGACAGCCAGGCTTGATGACACATGTGCAGGGACAGTATCAAAACGAGTCAGGCACCTCGGAGGGCAGCTGTGCGGCCAGCCAGGGGTCCTCTGACATGTCTGTGGGAGTGTGGCTGGAGCGAGCTGAGCGGAGGAGGCACAGAAACGGGAGCCGACAGCTGGAGGCGGGCACGAGGAGAGCTGTGGGCTGCTTGAATCTGCAGCCGTCTACGAGCCTCGTCCTTGTGCACATTACACACGCTGCTTATTCCTGTTCCCGGGGAGGGAACGAGTGAATGAGGGGCTGGGTGCAATGGTAATGAGTGGCTAATTAGTCTGAGAAAAATACTTGATTTACAGGGGAATTTGGAATTTACAGCAAGCAAACGTTCTGAGCTGGAACACAGGGCGCTTAATAAAAAAAAACACCCAGGTAAGAGCAGCTGAGAACTGTCCTAGCCTGGCAGGCTGCAAAGTAGGGGAAATAAAGGAGTCCTTTCACAAACAGCTCAGCTGGGGGAAGCTGGATTTAATTGGTTTAATTAGTCATGGCGCGGGATTGAGATACTGTACATGCCGAGCTGCGACAATCCTGTGGTTAGGATGAGTGTGAATTGAGAGTGGTAGGTAAGAGTTGCAGAGTTTATTTTTTGTTGTTGTTTCCATTGGGGATTCATTGTGCCACCTCCTTCTCCTTGTTCTACAGCTGAAAGAAGGGCAGGTTCGTCCCAGTCAGAGCAGTGAAATCAACTCTGAGAAACAGGGACTTTTCCGCAACTGCAGAGTAAACTCCAGATATTTTATCCTCCCTGCTCACCTACAATGTGAAGACAACCAACAATTGTTTGGTTAGTACCTTGTTGCACTCCGTCACTACAGAGCACTCAGCCTTCTGTATTCAGTGTTCTCGCAGTTCACATTCACATCAACAAAGCAAAACATTTTATAGCTCAGAGAACTCAGAAAACACCCCAAAAGTCGGATGATCTGACCAACCATATTCGCCCACCCCTGTCAAAGCCCTGTCCTTAACGTGCTTACTCTGCTATTTGCTGGGATATGCAATCAATGAGGCTACAGTGGAAGACTGAGGGATTTGTTATCATTTCTGTCTCAGGAGATATAAAAAATGACTCTCCGAAGAGATTCAGTGAATTGTTCGGTCCCTGCAAAACCTGTACTGTACGCTGAAAAGAACCAGCATGTTACATCTCAAAGACAGTCTGGTGCTCCAACAGTTCAATGACAGAAATTCGGTTTTTTAGCTCTTTGGCAGCAAACTGAACTTGAATTAATCCAGATGTCAGAGGTAAACTTTCCACAGTGCCATACTGCGCAAAGTTTAATCTGATGTCATTCTTGCATTTGATGGAAGACTTACGGGATTTTTACATGAACAGATTGAATCCTTCTATCGGGTGTTTATCCAAAAGAAGATTACATGAAATCTGTCATGCAGCAAGCAGTGCTGGGCGGTTTAAAAAAACTGCTGCCTTACTTTTCCTGCCTTAGAAAGGGAAAAATTGTTTTGTGAGGATTGTAGAATGTGGAATGAAGTTAAAATCCTGAAAGTGATGAAGAGGTGGCGTTGGTGGTTAGAGTAGAAGATTTAATTCATGTGTATACAGTACATTCTACTAAACCCATGAGGTGGTGGATTAAAACTTAATGGAGACAAATAATATAGCCTGATTAATAATGCTACATTTTTTTTTTCAGGAGAAATAATTCGCATGTGAAAATAAGCAGGGCAGTGCAATATCAAGTCCATCACGGTGGAATCAATCAATTCAATCATTTGTATCGAATCATACTTAAAAGGAAACAGATAAACAGCTGCACCAGCAGGTTATTCAGTTACAGAAATACAGTCCCTATGACTTGCTATAAGAACAGCTAAACTTCCTCACCTGCAATGCAAGAGGCTTCCATCGCATGTTCTTTAGTAAAGCCGGGGCAGATGTTAGCATGCTTTGAGGTCGCTTTTTCAATGTCAAGATCACACCACTGGGATCTTCACGCAGCGCGTTTACCAAGTTTTTCAACTGCCACCCCACCTAGTGACCAACAAATACATAAATCAAACAAACACAGTGAACGGCACGCATCAGACAGTGTCCCGCCCGCCCCCACTGGGCCATACAGGACCCGCTGGCCGCCCACACAGCTGGCTGCTCCTGCCCCCCACCCCGTGGAACCCGGAGCCGGTCCCGAGCCAGCGTTCGAGCCCAAAAGAGACAGGCTTGTGATCGAGCGGCATCTCACTGCTTTGTGTATTTGCAATTGATTACATAGAACATCCAGTACATTTCTATTCCTATGAGGAGGGAGCAATTTATTGATTTTCCATTTTTTTTTTTTAGCCTGTGGTGTTCAAAACACAAACTGTCGCATCTTTATTCTGCTCATGCAATTGCCAGGCAATTGTATTTATAGCGTGCACTGAAGTGGGAAACAATTTAAAATGGTTTACAAACAGCACACATACAGTGGCTACTTCATACAAGTACACCTGCTGAGCACATGCAGAGGGGCTTTAAAAACATAACAAATGCTATTGGCTCCGACACTCATTTGGTGCATTTTTAAAACCCCTCAATACAGCTCTTTGTGCATTTACATCTTCCACAACCTGAGATTGTGCATCAGGATATGCACTGTACAGCAAAGCAGTATTAACGTATAACCCCAAAACTCTTTGTGCCCAGTTTATTCTGCTGCCAGCAACTTAAAATGTTTATTTGGATAATTTTCCCCGCATATACGGCAAATGAGTGAACATACCAGGACCTTTGCACTGATAGTTTCATTATAAGCTGTTTAACTGCAATTATTATCCATGCTGCTATTAATCACTCAGGGAATTTTAGCAAAGAAGGATATAACTATTATTGTGCTGACTTAACGGGTATTCTTTTGAAGATTAGAGAGTAAGCAAGAAAGATACTGAAACAGAACACTTCTGCGCTCAGATGAAACGGATCAAACAAAGGATGCTCTAAATGTCACAAGACGACAGCAGTTCATTAACATCATGGCAATATACTTTGAGGACTTCAATTTTAAATTAATTATCTTGGAAATAAATATTAGTGGTTAGTGCTCAAATTAGAAAGTATGAACTTTTTAATCTGTATTTGTTCAGTACATGGAGCCCAGACACAAAGCAATTGCATTGTCACAGTTTGTTTTAAATAAAGACTCTATTATGCCGTCTGTAGTACTACTTCTACTACTAATAATAATATTTTTTTTTTTGCATTTACATCATGTAGCGCTTTTTATTCAAAAGCCATACTGTTCAAGCCCACAGTGGAATCTGGGAATTTGGTTAACACCTGTCTTTTATTAACAACACTATACTTCATTTATCCTTTCATCTGAAGGGCAGGACCTTCTACAGCACAGTGACCCCAGGCAACATATTGAGGCATTGGCCTGGAAATTGTAGTTCAGAAAGAAGAGCGTCACCTATGGTTCTTACTGCAGTAACCTGGAGCTCTCCCATGCCAGTACTAACCAGGACCAGCCTTGCTTAGTGTCTGAGATCTGATGGGATCAGGCAGCAATTCATAATGTGCAGAGGTCTTCAAAAAGGCTTCTCAAACACAGGGATTGTCTCCAGGACAATTGGGGACAAACATTTTGTGAAATACATATCTGCTGTCAGTTAGGTACTCTTATCTGACTGCTTATTGAAGTCTTTCACTTATGCAAAAAGCCATCTATTTCAGAAAATAGTCCTACTACATAAACATTCATCTACTGTACCAAACACAGTAGATACAAACACACGATTTACTCCCTGGAGCATCCACTGTACGTCATATCAAAAGCAAACAGAAAATGGCCACTGAACAATAGCTGTAGCCACTATGGTTTCCCTGGGACTGTGCAGCTTTCCGCCTTGGCGGCGACTGCGCCTCCTTCTCCTGCTCTCCCTCGACTCCAGCTCCAGCACATCGATCCTGCTCGGCTGACGCACACTCATTCCGTACGCTTGACGGAGCAACAGGGTCATCGGCAGCCCAAGTCTGCGGTGCTGCGCTCCTGAACAGGAAGGCAGGGCAGTTTTTTCTACAGTACCTCTACTATACTTGTAATCGTTCTCATTTGACCCCGTTTTAGCTCTTTCATGTCTTGTTTTTGAAGATCTTTCTGTGATGGTTTCATCAGATCCTAATAGCCATCATGGCTCTCACATCCACACAGTGGCTGTCTGATCCAGGGCACCTACAACACAGCATGCACAGAAAAACACCTTCCTCTGGCACAAGCGGTCTTCTTTGACACAGAGCCTAAAATTGTTTGCAGGGCATTAGGGTGGTATTCTCTTAATCGGTGGGTAATTTGTTCACTGTAAGTGAGCTCTGTTTGCTCCTCAAAGCCATTTCAGACAGATTAAAGCAAGGGGAGCTACAGAATATTGAAAAGGCAATGCACTGACAAGCCCTTTAGCACCCTTCCTCTTTTTTCTTAATTACGGTAACGAAGAGAAAGAATCTGTCCACATCTGCAATTAATCTCTCCTACTCTCTTCAGAAGTACCAGAAAGCCACCACCAACAATTAGACCTGATTAGAGGTTTAGAGTGAACACACAAACAAACAGAACACTCCTTCAATACTTATTGCCTGTTTAATGTGAACCCTTAATCTCAAATAATAAGACTCACACATCTACTGTGGATCCAACAAGTGACTCCACAGGGGAAGCATCTCATGTCTGGGCACATGTTTTGTAACCATTGCATGTCTCTTGATCTTTTTCCGAGTGGTTGAAAACAGTAAACGGGGGTCTGAAACAAGCCACCTGACCATGCTGTCCGAGCCAAAAACCTGACTTCTTTCAGGACACGGATGGAGATCCTTAAATAATGTGCTCTTGTCTGTCAGCAGTCTAATGCTCTAGGACATCTTTCTCCTAGTCTTTGGGAGGAAATAATTCAGGCAGCAAGGTTTTGAAAAGGTGCAAACATTTACAAAATCAAAAAGAAGATGGATTTTAGACTAAGCTAAGACATGCAATAATATTTGGTCAAAGCTCCAATGGGCAGATGTCAGACATCCTCTGTGGATTTCACTACTTTGGAAAGGTTTCCATTTTGAATGGAGCATTCATCCCTAACAGCTCAAGCATCAAAATTTCAAAAGGGATTCAGGGAGACGATAAAAATTAACTTTAAAAGGTTTAGATTTGCCCTCTAGAAATAAGCGATGCATGCCAGTTACATTCAATACACATGACTTTTCCTTATCTTAGGACACATCTTATAGTATGCGCATGAATCAAAGGAAAAGGCATTTAATAAAAAAGAAGAGCCCTTCCTCCTGGCCTCCCTCTCATCGTTAAATGTCAGAGTACGCGTTCTGCTCTTTTCAGAGTTGCATATTGCATTATGTCACCTTCTCTTAACTAAAACTTCATATTCCACTTGCTATGCTGACATTGTGACATACCCGAGTACAGTACAGTATAAATACATTTACTGTATATTGCATCTTATTCAAGTCCACCATTAATTAGCACCATGCTAGACTTCACTATATGAAGAAACACGGTGAATGTAAGATTCACCGCTGGGAGAATTCTCACTGGCTGTCTTTCAAGCAGTCTTGTCCAATTCTCTCTTATAGAACACTTAGGAATTCTGAAATGTCCATGTTACCATTCAAACAAACACTGCATTCTCAGACCCACACTGGACTCTTCTTGTGCAAACCTAAGACCATGCTTACCCTAGGACAGGAAGGGCTCAACTCAGGCATGTCTGCTGAACTAATATCATTCGCATATGGAGCACCAGACCTGGTGACCTTCATAGCACTCCTGCCTCTTCGTAAAGCAACTGACTGCTTGTGTCTTTTACCACAAACTGGAAGGTTGCACTAAGATGCCATCTCTCCCGTTTAAAAGTTACACGTAACTCTAGTGTAAGGAGAAAACTTTCCAATGGAGTACAGGAACAGCTCCAGATCTCAGCGATGAAAGTCACCCTTGTGGAAGTGTACCACGCTTGATGCCCATGTTACAAATACTCAGCTTTTTCCTTGAGTTTCTCATTCTGCTCTCATGCATTGATTTTGTTCTGCCCACAGTATACCTTGTCTTGCATCACATATTAACACAACCTCTTCATGTTTTCCATGGTCCTGCTGTAATTTCCCTGTACTGTACTACACTGGTCTCTGCTTTAACCACAATCGGCATCTCTATATGCAACTACACAAGATCACTGGACAGCCCTGAGAGAGGTTTGCAGGGAGAGGCAAAGCACAGTCTTCATTTCCACACAGTAATTTCTCTTACCTAAATAGCAGCTTGCTATATTAAAGTGCCTTTCATATAGAAGAGCTTTCATCTCAGTCACAGCTTTTATTCATCCATTTCTAAGTCTGTGAAGCTCAAACCACTGATGCAAAAGAAATCAATTAGGTTCCAATTCTTCTGTTTTTCTTTTCATAAATGTTTAGGTGCCTCAGCCTCTGTCATATGTGTAACCCTTGAAACATCATGAGATACAGTATACAGGAATGGCTACGTATGCATATTTCAATGTTATGAAAACAACTGCGTCATGTCCTTGTGTCATGAGAACAATATGACACACGGGAGCTGAAACTGGTAACAAGAAAAAAGTCGGAGATACACACCACAGTCTGATGGTTGACTTGGATGACTTCATCCCCAGCGTGGATCTTCTTGCATCGATCAGCTGGAGACTGAACAGAGCGAGAAGGACCGAGTTAGAAAGATCCGCAGAGAAAAAAGTCACTTCCAATTTTCACCTGCCCTGCTTGCTGCTGCACTGTCTATAGCCTCCAGGGCCAACATGTAGCTCTCCCTGGCAGCCTTTCACACTGCCCTAGTGATGGGCGTACAGTGTAGGTCTGCTCCGCTCCTGCTGGGATTTGATCATGATCACACAGCCCCACTGTAGTCTGCCCCTGCTGGGAGTCAGTCATGCTCACACAGCCCCACTCTAGTCTGCCCCTGCTGGGAGTCAGTCTTGGCCACACAGGAGCTGCTAGAACTCTTCCATGCTCACGTGCAGGCTCAGAGCCACCACATGCTACAGTGAAAGACAGGGGCCTCTGCTGTACTGCCTTGTTGTCAAGCTGGGCCACGTCATGTCTGTACCATGTTTAGTGTCACTGAGACCCGTTACGGTCCATTCAGGAGTACAGCAGCCGCAGTGTTAATTCTCCTTAAGGATGATGTGAAAATACAACTGCACACCCTCTCACTGTTTTAATTCTTGATTTTAAAAATAAGGGATTTGATTTACTGCCTAGCGGGGGTTTTTTCTTAACTGTAAGAGAGAGGAAACATAAATAAGATGTTTCCAACAGACTATGCAAAACATTCGGATAAAAATTAAGTTCAAGAGCAAACAACACGAGTCTGGATCTGTTCCAGCGTCAGCTCCAAACATCCTACTCAATGGGGTGCAGAGGTCTTCTAGACTTGAAACTGTTTAAAAGAAATGTGCCCGTCCATTGTCTTATACAGTACGCCTCTTCCCTCTGCTGTTCTGTGTGGGCTTCTTTCCACTGATGTCGTGTGATAGAATCTGCCTGCTGGACGAGATCCTCATCTGATTGAGCTACTAACTAACGAATGAGCTACACTGAGCTAAATGGACTCTTCTCGTTTGTAGCCCTTCTAATATGTGGTGAGATCTTGTGCCTTCGTGTAACTGGGCCTGGTGTAGCTCCAGTGATGGAGTGAACACCTCACTTCCAGTAAAGGCTCCACTAATGCACTGTTGGATTTGTGATTCAAGGTCTTCGGGCAGTGTTAGAGCTACAGTACCTTCCCTGTGGCCCTGGTGCAAAGTTCAAGTTGCATATGAGCCCCTTTCATATTTCTCACTCTCCCCAGGGTTGGAAATCTGCTTTCTGGGGTGAAACCCTCTCGTATTTTCTGCCTTCCAGGGTGGGGTGTCCTAAATGCTGGATATTATATCACCTGCTCCCAAATCTCACAGAGCTTTAGATGACATGGTCAGAATGAACAGTGAAACAAGAAGCTGAGGACACACTGTATGTGGAAACTACATGGCAGTGCGCTTACAACTGAGAACAGGAGGTGGTCCTTTACAAGAAGGGTGGTGGGAGTCTGGAACAAGCCACCCAGTCATGCGTTTGAAGCCCTTATCCTGGCTTCTTTTAAGAAACAGCTGGATGAGATTCTCGGATCTCTGGACTGGGTGGGTAGAATGGTCTCCTCTCGGTTGTAACTGGTAATATGGTCTTACGTTCTACAGAAGTTCCAATAACTATCATCTCCAGCAGCAGAGGAAAACAACTCAAACACATTCAAAGTCAGCCCTGGAGAAGAGTCTTTTTTGCCAGCCTGCATTTTAGTTGCATTTTTCTAACGCACAGACGATACAAGAACATATTCTCTTCCACAAGCCCCCAGTAAGACTTACGGGATGACCTTCAGTTGCAGAATGTTATAAAAAAGAAGCACACGCACATTCTGTGGATATTGCCAAAGTGTGTATGAGTATTATTTAGTACACAGGAAGTTGTACAGTATGTGGTGGAAGTTTATCATCAGGCTGTACTGTAGGTGGTTGTGCAGTGGCTTGTGATTAAATAAAAAACATTATTCTATGTAGGAACAAGTAATAGGTTTATTCCATGCTGAAAAGAAAAGAGAGAAAACACAACTTTTTGACTGTGGAGCCTTCTTTGGGTGTAGAATAAGATATATTATGCTATATACATATGAATAACCACTGTTCTCCTCTCTGTACTGCACTACATACTGTACAGTAATTTGCAGGCTTGTATTATTTATTAGACTTGAAAATGGATGCTTACGCCTTCAGTTGTTCCGGTAATTACATGCAGTCCATCATAAGTTGATTTGATATACATCCCCTGCAGAAAACAAAAAAAACTTTAACAGGAGTCTGAAAAAAACAGTTTAAAAACAGAAATAGAACACAGGCATTTACTATTCAATCTGGAAGAAAGCACTGCAGGAGAGACATGATGATAGGTGGGAATGAGATTATAATTCACTTAATTCTGATGTCTATTTACATTTGCCTACATTTACACAGTAGGGCATTCTACTGGGTGCCTTGCTGAAAGCACCAACAGCTGTGTCCCACTTGGGGATTTGAACCGACAACCTTCTATGTTACAAGCACAGAGCCCTGGCTAATTCTCTGTACTGCTGCTGCCTGCTTGACACACTCGCCAAAGATATCTTAGAAAAGACAGAAAACACTGAAGTTAAATAAGTTATGATATTACAGCATCAACTGTTTACAAGTGGATTGTCTGCAGTGAAGGTGGGGGTGTAATTGTGGTTAGAACTCTGAACCTATTACCCATAGCATGATGGTCCACTCCATGCAAACACTGCTCCTTGCAAGAGGTTCTTTATCTCTTAGAGATAGGCTCCAGCACTGCTGGGGATTAACCTGCAATGAGCTAGAATCCTGCTAGAAGGTATCTAATACACTTAGCCCTCCTAACTCTACAGGAGCTGGGTTCAGGCTTGACACACTCCAGCCCTGTGCCTCACTTCTGCTTGTGAAGCAGTGGCACTTCAATCTGCATGCGACATGGGCAGCAGGTCAGTGAAACGTATCCTGCAGATGAACTGTAATACCGATACTGTGGAGAGCGTTAGGGATACTCTTTGTAACAATGTACTACTCTCACTAGAAATCTCAACAAAGTGAAACATGTGCTTTGAAAATGAAGTGGCAAGCACTGAGCAATGCTCTCGGCTTCAAACTGTATCTTCTCGTCAGGAGCAATCCCTGTAAAACAAATTATTGTTTAACTGCAGTTTAAGCCGCAATCATTTTTTTTTTTTATTTGGCAGAACGCTGCACTCAATAGCGAAAGAGGAGCCCCCACAGAGATGCTTATTCGTCAGAGGAGTCCTGAAAATATAATCACAGCCCATGATCATTGTCCACAAAATCTACAGTGCATGCAATGCACACTGGAGCCCTTTGCCTTCTTGTGGTGCAGCACTGTGCTAAATCATTCAGTGCAAACTCTTTTCCATCTTCTCTAGATGTTAAAATATATATAACTGTTCCTGCCTACCATTTCTATAAGTCTACTGATTTCAAATCTCTAATCATTCATATAAACCTTATTAGTGTTTGCTTTTTCAAAGTGACTTAAAAATACCAGTCAAGCACTGTTATCCTACCAAGGAAATGATGTGTTTTATCTTCACTTGGGGAAATCCTGCAAAACAGAGCCAGGACAGATTCCGTGTGAAAATTCACTCAACTTTGCTATGATCTGCTCTGCATTTAAAAAGAGCATCAGCATAAATGATCTTCTTTCTCACATCTTTATTTCTAACACATTTCTGCATAACTTAAATCAAGAGCAGCTCAATTCTACTGCAAATGCTTCTGTTCACATTCATATACCGCTGAAATAAACTCAATTTTCCTCCCCTGCCAGACTGACATTTCAAATTACTGAGCTGATTAATCTTTCTTCAGAAGAACAGGGTCTCTCCCAGGATTGATTACATCTTCTCTGGAGCAATTTCTTATTCTCTGTTAAATGAGCTACTGCGAGATGCCAGCAAAACTTTTGGAAACAGAGCAACTCAAACTCCAGTTGACTATTTTTATTGGGCCTATAGTATTACAGAAGAGATAAATGTTCTTTGAAATCCTAAAAAGAGGTTTTGAGCGAATTACATTTTTAAATAAAATTATCATACATCTTTACCTTTTAATATTTGTTGTTTCAGCATCAAAAACCTTGTAAAATATCCGCTAAGCTGTTTTTCTCCGAGTTTGCATAGGCGATTTAAAACTAGCTGACCCCTTTCATTTCCGCCTGACCTTTACGGCACTTTATTTAAAAATCTACCCTCGCTTTGGTCAGAAGCACTCAATCCCAGAAGTCAGACTCTTGGGCCTTTTTTAAGATGTATGTGACACCAAGCCCAAACCGAGCCCGCATGAGAAGGAGCAATGAAGTTAAGAGAATTAAAGTTAAAGCCAGTTAAAGCTTGGTGGGAGAAGCACGGGAAATGAATGGGAACAGCATAAAACAGTGGACGTCCGCTTCAGAGGTGGGCACAACTGGCAGGTGCCCCATGCCAGCTCCTACCAGGCCTTCGCTGGGCTTGATGTTGGTCAGCTGCACCACCTCCAGGTGTGCGGACTGGGAGACGAGGGGATCGGACGACAGGGAGATGATGTGGTCGCACACTCCGGAGAGAGTCTTGCACTGCGGGGAAAACGCAAGGGCAAACTAGTCACAGGGAACAAAGAACCGGACACTCAGTACATCACCCGTGTGGAAACAGCCCCTCTGCGCACATAATGCTCGCCGGGCTGCAGAAGCATGACCGCACTAAAACTCCAGTCTACCGTGAGCACCGTCAGGTTCACAGGGACGGCCATGAGCAGCCTCACTCTCACCAGGGAATAGGCAATACACTGCATTTCTAATGCTTTTACTTTCATTCTGATTCACGAAACGCATGTTTTTAGCACACACCAGCTCTGCCCCGTCTTTCTCTTTCTCTTTTAAGGGGGGTTTGCTTCTAGAAGGCCAGTTCATCTTCCAGCCCACCTGGAGGAAATGACACGGACAAAGACGCATTTTACATGACAGCGTGAGCCATCGCCAAGCCAGTCTGAAGAAGACAATTTAAAGGGCTTGACTGCCAATTGCACTTCTTTTGAAATAAGGTTGCAGTGTTGAGTAGTGCTGGATAGAAGCGCGTTTTCCTTTAAATATCGCTCCACACGTTGAACAAAACATCAATCTGGGTGGAAGAATCGTGGCTGTAATAGTATAAATGTCTTTTCACTTGATATAATATAGAATATAGAATATAAAATTGGATAGCCAGTGTGCTGAAAAACATATTTGTTAACAGACACTACTAATGAATTGCTGATGCATAAGAAAAGTATCAGACAACAGAACTCTGCATCAAGGCTAAAAAGCAGTTAGAACAGTTAGAAAAAAACGAGCTCAAGAATACATGTCAGTTTGAAGTGAATATCTTTGTATGTTCTACAATTTAGACTACAACAGGATTTTTGTATTTAAAGGTCTGTCGCATGGTTTTGCATCAGCTCCCAGTTCACAGCAGGCTGACAGCAGGAGAAGGGCTCTAATGGTGCGCTCAGCCCCGAGCAAAGAGGCTTTGACCACACCACAGGGAGCACAGACCGGTTATTGCTTTTGCTTTTATTCCAAACCTGCGGATCCAAAAATAGCCTGGTCTCTCATTCACTTGAGTTTTTCCTGTCACCACGCCGCTGGCAAAGGTCCTGCTCCTCCAGCTCCGGGTCTGTGGAGCTGCTGGGCGCTTTCACTGTGGTGACTGATTCCCAACGATTACGGGAAGAGCAGAAGGAAACAGTGCTGTCTAGAAGTGCTACTGTATATACAGCCGGCCGATAGGCATTTGAGCTCTGATGACGACTGACATCTTTAAGATACAATTCAAACAAGAACGAGCTATTGGGGAAATGCTGCTCTGCACTGAGGCTCCCACTCTGTCACAGACATTGATACATTTAAAAATGAGTAGCGTGTATAACACGGTGTATCGGAAAATAAGCTTGAGAAGCAACGTAAGCAATTCAGGCTGTCATTCGGACACTAGTTTCTGACCAAACTGAAATATTTGCCAAACTTTAATTTGTAAAGAGGAACTGTTTGTCTGCTTTAGTTAAAATACAGTCCTGACTGTCAGCCATGCACTGTACAAAAGGCTAAAATCTATTCAGGTTTATGCAATGCTTTTGCCAAGCTCTGTATGGCCTATACATTATGATTAACACCATGCTATAAAAATTGCTCTTTTATGGATTATAACGAAAAACCATCCCAACAGAAATACAAGTCCTGTTGATTAAGACGGTTCGCTAAGACCTTCCCTGCATATGAGCCCCAGTCTCGTCAATAATAAAATCAGCACGTGAAGCCAGTCAGTTCTGGAGCCCATTTTTCCCTTGCTCAAGACCAGAAACGTCACGACCCGCACCGCTCTCAGAGAGAGTCCTCTCTCTCTGACTAACTGGGGCTCAGTCTGCAAGCCACAACACTCACACTGCAGGAGGACAACTTACCACATGAAGAATCTTATTCTCCGTTTCATAAACGGTACAATCCTGCAAGACATAAACATTCCAATTTAGTTCAAATTTTCCAGGTAAATGCAATTGAATTCTGTATTCCCATGCTCCCATTGGGCATTGACTGCATCCTCTGTGTCCAACAAGGATGTGATGACTTACAGAGAGGTAAAAAAAAGCCTAGCATTCACCCATCTCTAGACTCACATTTTCTCAGGGTTCAACAGATCTTGTTTTTAGGCCTGTGAAGTTAAGAATCATTTCTTTGATCAGAGGTTCGTTTGAAAACGTCTGATTTGCTCACTACCCGTAAAAGAAAGTCATACAATCTTGATTGTACAGTACATCTGAAATGTGTGTGTTGATCTTGAGAGGATCAAGGTGCTTTTATAGTCAGGTCTTGGATCAAGGAAGTGATGACCTTAAGAATGCCTAAAACATGAAGACTGTTCATGCCCATTCTAACTGTGTTTGGCAAATCAGCTGGTTAATCTCTGTACAGTCAGAGGATTAACGCTAATCACTGCTTTCTAAAACGTACTGGTGTGACTAACTGTGCAAACAAAGGAGCCGATTCGTGATTTCTGCAGCCGAAGATGAGTCAGGAGTGACCTGAGCCTGCAGTATAACAGGGCCCGCAGAGCCCCACTCAAACAGAACAGCCTGGAGAGATTGTTCATAATGCCATCTCTCACCTCTCTCCCACACTCCACAGGGAATGCATTCTGTCTTTTTATTCTCTCAATGTCACAGATTGTTATCTGTCCATCAAGCAAGCAAGATGGGCTGAATAGCTATGTCTCATTTTCACTGTTCCCTTTATGTTCCTTAAATGCTCGTAGAATGAAGTATCACTACGGTTTCAATATTAATGTTGCCATCTGATAGATAGATAGATAGATAGATAGATAGATAGATACTTTATTGATCCCGTGAGGGAAATTGCAGTGCAACAGCAGCTTAACACACACAACACAGCCACAGTGTAACGAATTATATAATAATAGTACAATACATACAATACAAAAAAAAAACCATCATGTTGTGATCGCAAATCTAGTTGCCGGCAAAGGTATGAAGAAAAAACACTAACACACTAGCATTAACTAACTGAAAGAAACAAAAAGACAACAAAAAGACACAGAGCTGCTGTAGCAGGCTGCCACTAACACGGCGCCATCTTGGAACTTATGAACACCTACTTAAATCAAAGAGCAGTTTGAGACAACAGAGATGTGGCCAATGCAGTTATAACATTAAAATTACTCGAAAGCTACAATGAACCACTGACCGCTGGATAGTCATCTTTGTGTTGAGTTTAACCGATTTGCCAATGTCCTGACAAAAATCAAACTGTCCAAGATCCTGATAGCACTCATTTTGCTGTGCGGCTGATTAAGAGCAAGAATAACCTACTGGAGAAATGGGCAACACTACTAGAACTGAGCTTCATTCTCCACATTAAAGAAAAGATACTGCTGCTCAGGAATCAGTCCAGAGAAGCACAACCAGATACATCCCAGGGCTTAAGGGAGTGTCCTACACTGATAGGCGGAAGGCTTTTCAGTCTTGAACAGAGAAGACTAGAAGGAGATTTGATACAAGTATATAAAACCTTCAGAGGCACTGACAAAGTCAAACCACTGGACTTTTTTACTAGGAACAGGGAAACACAAATCCCAAGTGGAAACTATATGAAAGTGCATTTAAAACAAGGGCAACTTATTTACACAAAGGGTGGTGGGAGCATGGAACACAGTGTCCATCCATGTGTTGACTTCCTTCAGGAAACACCTGGACAAAATAATTGCATAAATTACTAACTGCCTAACAGGTTTGACGGGCCAAATGACCTTCTTTTATTTGTAAATCTTTGAATGTTCAAAAAACATAAAAAACTGTATTTATACCATATATACAGTATATGTGTGTGTGTAGGATTCAGCATAGAGCTGATATTGTGTTAGGATGTGATTCCTACTATCAGGTGCGCTCTGTTTTATAACCACGGCGAGATACCTAAATATAGAAAAAAATTAAATCATTAATGAAACACTTGGATCTAAAATGACCAAGCAGTACCATACTGATTATAGTTTGCTAAAAAAAGATAAAGCATGCTTCAGCATCCTTCCTTCTGCCAGCGTGCACATTCTCATGCAGCACTAAAGTGACTTCTCAGATAAAAATCTGAAAAGGGGACAAGTACTCTAGCTTACTAAAATAGAACTTAACAAAACTGAAAAGCACACACACACATCCATGTCAGATTCAGAAAACAGACATGAAGACCAAGCCTGCTCTTGGGATCAGTATAATGCAAACAAACTAGATCATACAATAGACTCCACAGCAAAATCTGAGGATAAGAATTTTTTCTTCCCCTAAAGGGAAAAAATCTAAATTACTTTACGTTTTAGGTTCATGTGTTGTATGTTAGGCTTTGGCATGCTTCTTCTGACTTGACTTACATCTTGAACAGAAGAGGGTTCACCACCCTAATGGTACATTTCTCTAGATTACATGCAAATTCAAGACTCTTTTTTGGAAATCCAAGTTCATCCTTATTATATTCTCTCCCTGCAACTGAGCCTTCAGTGAGAGGGACAGGGCAGCCTCTCTCTCTCTCACACTCACACACACACACACACACACACACACACACACACACAGGGACGAGTCTCAGTGAAAAGAGACATTGGCAATTTGGGCTCTGGCAGAACAATACTCACTTCAAGAAGGGCTTACACTTAGTGAGCTTCACTTGATTCAGAGAAAACTGGAGCTAGGCTGGAGCACTGAGGAAGGCGCTCCTGATTTAAACAAGGGAAAATAACTCTTCTTTCAAATGTATATGTCTTTACAATACCTCAAGGGCTAGCACTCAAGGGAGTCTCATCAGGCTTACTCTCTGAAGACTATGCCATTTAATTCCCTCCCATTCTGAGAATTTTTTGTCTTCTGTCTCAGGTCTTACAGAAGAACCTGTCAGCATTCTCAGAAATGAGAAAACACCTCTTTCTGCATGTATTTACTTTGCCTCTACCAGCACAAAAAGAAATTTAAATAATCTTTTTTGTTACACGCGGAGGAAATATTCCCTAAGCTTCCGAGCTCTGACAATTCCTCCCACACCTACTGTAACGCAGGAACACATCGATGCCGAAGGTCTAGCTGGGGATTCTATTTATAGGGGCTCAAATCCACATGCTTTTCAGAAAAGGCGTCTTATCAAATGAGACTGGTTCTCTTCTCCTCTAGCAGCATAAGTTTCTATTCTCCTTGCCTAAACTCACTTCAGTAAAACACAGTTGAGCTAAGTCTCTGAGTGCACAACACAGGCCAGGCATGGCACGTTCAAACCAGATCTCATGCCCTAAGATGGGGAAGACTAAGCTTTGCCCACTACTTTGCAAAATTATTTAAAGCAGAGGTACACTCTAAGATATATATTCAGTTGTCCAGAGAGTTTAGACACTATAAGGCTTTTTTCTTTAAATGTTGTTTCTCTGCATATCCCTCCCTGGGTTGCTGAGGTGACAAATTGAAGCAGTATGATAATAAATGGACCCCTGTTAGGACAAACAGCACCTGGCTCTGTGCAGGTATTGATCCATGACAGCTACAGCTACTGTTCAAGTCTCAACACCCCCAGCTTTCTTCAGCACCACTTCTCTGGGCTGGGGAGCCGTAAGCATTGATTGAAAGGATGTTTTTTGAGCTAGTTAGGCGACTGCACAATCCACGTGCCTTGTCCGCGGCTGAGACTTTTCTTTCAACTTTCTGTTGTCTGGAAAGTTTGGGACCAGCTAAATCAAACAGTCTGAAATGAATCTGAATTAAAATCCATCTTAAAGTCCTCAGTTAACATCCATTCTTCTCAGTGATCCGTACAACAATCCAACACAAGAGTTTCTGGCCACGCAGTGTCTAATCTGCAGATTTGCAGACAACTGCAGATTCCACTGCTACTTGGCCATTCATAGGAAACATTTACAAAAAACCTTTTCACAAAAAGACCAAAGTATAATAGGCTTCTGGCCATTTATCAATTCTTTGCACAGCCTTGAGTTTAATAAAGCAATGCATCAACTTCTAATTATGTAGCCTTGCATGATATGGGGATGTTGTGTTGGAATATCCAAAGCCATGGTGAGATCTTGTGAGGAATAAATCTAAACTTGTCTAATCTGTCAGCAAACGGATGTCAGACTGTTTTGTTTAACAGCTCCCTGTTGGATTTGTGAAGGATTTTGTTTTCCCAGTCCAAGAAGTTGTTCATCTGCATTCTGGTTGTTTATCCTCTCCCACTGAGAGTCGAGTTAGCATCCCACCAGAGCTGTCCTTGTGCTGAGGAGGGAACTCCACCATTGGCAGGCCTATTAGTCTGTTCCATTGTTGGCCACCAGGGGTCACAATTTCAAACTTCAACGTTTCTACACCAGTGGCTGCAGCCAGCTGCCTATGCAATCTGTAGCACACATCTGCCCTAGAAAGTTGTAAAAATATAGGAAAAGCTCAGATGTTGCCCAATGTACATGACAATTACCTGTTGTACAATGGTGGTCAGCTCCAGGCACAGCTGAATGACGTTATTCCTTGTGACAGAGTAATCTGTCACTGCAGCAAAGGGAGACCTGAAAAAATAATAGCATCTGGAATTAAACCATTAGAAAATTCTTTTTCAGGCATCCAAGACTTGACAAGACTCCCTTGTGTCATCTAATCATTACGGCGACTCTCTGTATGTGCATGTGTTTGCACAGTAGTGATTCCAAGGGTCCAAGGCACGTTTGTAGTGTCCACAAAACACCAGAATGGACCCAGCCCAGAAACGTCTGTGAGCTGTCACACCCCCACCCCACCCTGCTAAAAACACCTGCCACTGGAAATATTTCTCTTTTCCTTCTCTGGAAAACGGCTCCTCTGTCACCTTCCTACAAGAACTCTTGATACAATCTGCACCCGATCGGGCCTGTCACTCTCCCCTGCTGTACACCGTGTGGAACGCTGACATTTATTTTAAAACGGCTTTAATGCAATGAACCTCAGTTGCATCATTGAAAATAGCCTTGGGCAGTCTAAGATTAGAGCAGTTCTCCAAAACATTTGGATCTTTTTTCAGTCTGGTGTAATACTTTGTGTCATTACAAGAAACACAACAGAAAACACAAGGCTCACTAGACTAGATTATACAGTAAACTAAAGTTTATATTGCCAAACATTGTTATTATATTTTTGTGTGTACTAAATTATACATCACTAGCCTGAAAATGTACTTTCCTTTTCAGAAATGTTTTCTAGTGTTTGGCTTATTTTCTGTGTCTTCCCTGTTTTCCTGGCTTTGGAATTCTCTTCAGCTTTTTTCCATGTAATTTTATTCTTTATCATAAAGCGCTTTGAGATGGTTGCTGTTAATGGTTTCTATCTGAAGTAGCTTATAGTCATTATTATTATTACATCAGCATCTGAAAACGTGGCAACCAGTATCTGATAAGCACCTACTCACACAAACAGGCATTTAGTGAGAACATGAATTCTGTTTAAACGAGCACAGCTGTCTCTTTTACTCCAGGATTCAGTGAGCTTAAGGGAAGAAAAAAATACTAAAAATACTTGAAATATTACGCACACACTCGCTCCCCAAAGACCAGATTGAGCATCTTGCAGGCCAGGAGGGGATGTGCGTTTTTACAGCAGAACTTCAATTTATCTCATCGGAGCTTTTCACACTTTTTATAAACCTCTGAGCTAATTTAGGAAATATAGGCCATTTGCATCGAGGTTAGGAACAAGCTCGAGGAACACGCTGACTTTTTTATTTTCAAACAGTTCACCGGTTTTACTTTCCAAGACAATAGTACAGTACAACAGATGAAAGCAGTTGTTTTCGTTCCCTGACGGCTTCACCTGACCCATTTCGCTGCTCTCTAGTGAATCCGCCACTATTTTCTAAGAAACGCCACTCAACCTCCTATGCAGTTTGGCAGCTTCAGGATATTCTTGGAATGATCAGGGCTTTTTTTTTTTTAAATGGAAAACTAATTTGACTGGCTTTTACAGCTGTCAAAGCATCAGCTCTCTTAAGAGATAAAAACTTGAAAGTTAGTGCCGTGATGGGGAGCAGTGGTAAATTAAGAAGAATGGGCTGCTTTTGTCTTCGCACTGAAATATTGAATTAATTTCACTGAGAGTGACTTGAAATGGAACATGCATTTCTGTGATGCCTGCAGGACATTTCACAAAGCTGTATGTGAAATTGATATAACATTGGAGCATCATGCATAATAACCCCAATGTCCCACCCATACTCCACCCACACCACCTTATTAATACTCAAAGCCCGTCCCTCAGAAACAAGATACAAAACAAAGTCTCCGATGGTTTCCTCCTGTACACTTCTTCATGTCTAGTCACATATTAGAATGTATACAGTTACACACTACTCTTTGGTTACTACTACTCATATTAGAATTTATAAAGTTACACACTACTCTTTGGTTACTTCTACTCATATTAGAATTTATACAGTTACACACTACTCTTTGGTTACTACTACTCATATTAGAATGTATACAGTTACACACTACTCTTTGGTTACTACTACTCATATTAGAATTTATACAGTTACACACTACTCTTTGGTTACTACTACTCATATTAGAATTTATACAGTTACACACTACTCTTTGGTTACTACTACTCATATTAGAATTTATACAGTTACACACTACTCTTTGGTTACTACTACTCATATTAGAATTTATACAGTTACACACTGTCTACTCCTTGGCAGACAGAACGCATGACTATTCGCACTTTGTTCAAAATGAATTCTATACATTTTTTAAATTTTTTTACAACAGCCGAGTCCTTCCAGGGCTGATCTCTCCTGCATTTTTCATATGTGTTATTGTGTAATATGAAATTAGATTGATTGTCTCCTATTTGCAAAAGAAATATTAGCTCGGGTACAGCAGCTTTGTCAATATCCTGTGGGCATCACAGGAGTGCCTTATTTTGGATTCTGGATGACCTGTACAGGAATATGCAATGTGTTAATGCTGATCTGGATTAAGCTTTAAGACCACCAAAAGCTTTCTGCTTGCTCCGTAGCAGATACAAAAGGAAGTAGTATTTCTGCTTGGATTTTGAACACACTTAATCTTTGCCCCAAAACTCCAAAATCAGTAACAGCTGATCCCTAAACTCACATTCTAGGACAGAGTGTTAGCACTGATTAGGCTGGTGTAAATTGTTCTAGCACAGGCTGAAAAGAGAGCAATGGGAGCATATTAACAAAGCTTTTTCCGCAAGATTGTCAGCTTGTCTTTAATACTTCACTGTGGAGTCTGAAGCTCCTAATCCTGTCCCACATTTGCCACAGCTTTTAGGATTCATGTCCATCTACATCCTGACTGAAATGAAACTCCGCCAGGCAGGGCTGAGATCACAGCTCACAAGTTGTTGAGACATCAGAAATGACAGAGGCTCGGTTGAGTGAGTGAGGATCATTTTGCTCCCAGTCATGTACTGTAGGTATACTTCAGCCAGCACAGGAGCAGTCAGGAGAAGTGGTCAGGGCTCTGGACCTCTAACTAGGGGGTTGAGGGTTCAAATTTCAGATAGGCCCAGCTGTTTGCTCAGACTGTTTGGATGAGCAGCCCAACTGCATCCCAGGGTACAAATATGAGACGCTTTGGACAAAGGTAGCAGCCAAACAAAATACCAGCAAATATTGGCAGAGAGACAGATAAAGATGGGTTATTAAAATTCTTGCAGTACAGATTTAAGCACCTTGGCTGCCGTCAAGACTGAAGTTAAAATTCAGTTTCACAAATAATGGCCGTTTCTATTTTTGAGCAACCCTTTCTGTTGAATGCTGCATAATCATCATCATCATCTATCTTCGTGTTACTTTCTTCAACGGTGACATTCAGATACTCCCAGAGGGAGCACACTGGGACACAATGGGACTTTGCTCAGCAGCTGATGACTTTCACAAAAAAATGTCCTTCCAAAAATGACCTTTGAGCGTCGCCCACTTAATTCCCCTGCACGCAGACGGACGTGGCTTTCAGCGAGCTAAAATAAAGTTCATTCCAATGCCAAACAATAACCGCCGTCAACCAAAGAGGGGATCCAGCCCTATTGAAATTTCCAGAGCAGCTGCAGGTCAGCGAGGTCAGAGGATTCCTGGGAAACAAGCGGTTGGGATCACAGCTGTCAGCAGGCTGCCCATCCTAATGAGATTAAAAGGCTAAAAGCACCTTGACTTGCATTAAACTCACAAGTCTCAGCAGCCGTTTGGTTACATTTCTGCCTCCTTGAAGAGAAAGGCTATGTGTGCGTGAAACGGCAACGTTACAAAATTGAAGCTGAAAAGCTTATCTTCTGAATCTGAAGAAGGTAACATAAACAAAACTGACAGTAACGCAATTACCCTATTGATCGGGTACACCCAGAGTGTAAACTCTTCAGAAACAGATCATTTCCTGCATTGCTTTTAATGACATAACCAGTCTTTTCATTTCAGAAAAGCTATCTGAGTTTGTTTTGTTTTTTTCTGGCCTTTCCTGTGCTTTAGAACATAAGCGCAGACACTCATGAAAGGAAGCCACCAGGCCCAGTTCAGCCCTTCCTTGAGAGCTTATCCCTTTCATCAACAGGGCTGGGCAGCTTGTTCCAGACTCCCACAACCCTTCACAGTGCCTCCTGTTCTCAGCTTTAAATGTGCTTCTAAGCGTGATGCCACAGGGGGCGTTTCTGTTACACCAGCTGGGCTGAAGTCTTAACATCCAGTCCGTTTTAGTTCCCTCTTCCACAGTAAACCTGCATGGTACTTCCGCAGTCTTCTCACTCTAAGACAAAAACACGGACAGACTGTCACAGCAACACGTAGGCAAAGCAGGAATGTGAGCTCCAATTAATCACAAGCCATGAGAACAAGCTTCCAGCGCTAAAAAAGTTACATAACACTTTAGTCATCTTTTGTTTGTTGTACTCTGCCACACAGAGAGTTACATAAGGAAATAAACAAGGTTGTACTTTTCAGATTCATACTCCAATACTTCCACACATTAATAATAATAACTGCTTACACTTATATAGCGCTTTTCTGGACACTTCACTCAAAGCGCTTTACAGGTACTGGGGATTCCCTCCACCACCACCAATGTGCAGCCCCACCTGGATGATGTGACGGCAGCCATAGTGACATAGCCGGTACACTCACCACACATCAGCTCTCATTGGGGAGGAGAACAGAGTAATGAAGCCAATTTATAGATGGGGATTATTAGGAGGCCATGATTGGTAAAGGCCAAAGGGAAATTTGGCCAGGATGCCAGGCTAACACCCTTACATTTTTCAAGAATCACCCTGGGATTTTTAATGACCACAGAGAGTCAGGACCTCAGTTTTACATCTCATCCGAAGGACGGCGCTATTTTACAGTATAGTGTCCCCATCACTATACTGGGGCATTAGGACCCACACTGACATCAGGGTGAGAGCCCCTACTGGCCCCACTAACATCTCTTCCAGCGGCAACCTTAGTTTTTCCCAGGAGGTCTCCCATCTGGGGACTGACCAGGCTCACACCAGCTGAGCTGCAGTGGGCTATCAGCTCTGAGTGGCAAGTGATATAGCTGCTGGCATTGCAACATTAACACAAGTCTCGCCGTACAGACTAATGTGGATCATACTTATGGCTCTTTAAAAAGGTACAAAGGAAATATCCTGTGCGACTTTAAACCCTTGCAAGCAGACAGACAAATTATTTTGCACCAGGGCATCAAATATCTCATTTGTGCTTGTCCATGCAGCATCTGACAGAAGCAAACTTGGAACCTCAATTAGCTATGTTGTTGTCATGGCTTTGATAAATGTACCATGATCCTGGCAGAGCAAACCTTTTGCAATGCTGAAGGTGCTGGACATGCATATTAAAACCGGCGAGACACCAAAAACCAGACTATGGAAACACCGTGTCCAAACATGAAAACATCACGTACTTGAACAAAGCGTACTTGGAAAACATAGTCCTCGGGATAAGGAGATTAACCGATTAGTTCCAACTTAATCTGCACTCCAGACATGAAAGTACATTTAAAACTCAGAACAGAACTTCTTTACGTGAAGGGTTGTGGGGGAATGGAACAAGCTTGCTAGTCATGTTGTTGAACGCAAAGCCCTGGTTTCCTTCAAGAAACAGCCAGGTGAGCTCCTTGGATTCATAAAGCCCTAGCTGGCAAATGGGTCAAGAGGGGCAGATTCGGTCTCCTCTCACTTGTACCAGATCTAGTGGGATAGTGTTTGGCAGTAGAGACCAGAGATGACACAACAGCGAGTCTTTCCTTCTCAGAGCTAAAACAGAAACATTAAAAAAACATAAATTAAATAAGTTTAAAGTAAAGGGAACCTGGCAGAAGACACTTCTGATATACTGTAAGAGCGAGACTGAGAATTTTAATTAGAAGACTTCTCAGATTACACCAGATTATTCAAGGCAGTCAAACTGATTACGTTTATCTGGCAATGAAAAGGGCCTTTATCTCAGTGCAGCAGGCAGCCACTCCCTCTCTGTCCTATTACGGTATTCTAAAGCCGATATTGAGTGAAGGGACCAGGGGTTCGGGGAGAAACATGAATTAAAACCATGCGTTTGAGTAACTGATGAGCAGAGAGCTGACTGCAGCACGGTCGCTCATCACAGCACTGCATCACTCTCCCTAGCAACCGAGCGGAATTCCTCTCCACACTGCAGCCAGAGAAACTGGGATTTCGTCTCATAGATGAATAAATACATGAACACAATGAAACCAGGGGAAACTCAGGTGGAACGACTGATACTGGCTGGGAGGACACTAGAAGGGGGCATTTTGCAAGACTTACCTATCCAGCCAAGCTAGCAGACTCTTGGCTGCCCCTATCAGGTCGACCACTGACGTCAAGAAGTCGTTCGGCAGCTTCCTGGTGGTTCTGCCATCGTAGTGTCCACTCCTCCTCCGGCCAGTGATGAAGTTCTGCAGGTTTTTGGCTGAAGCATTGAGCTTGTGAGACAGCGTTTTAAGGTTTTCGGTTTCCAGACCATAGTTCTACAAACAGAAAAGGACAGCGTGGCCTCTTAGGTATTGCTGTTACAGGCCCTTTGCTCATCTTCTCTGACTAAGCCAGCTCACTGATCCAAACTGTTGTCCCTGATAAGGAGACGTGTGTCTTTTGTTCTGGGATCATCGTCCTGTACAACCTAACCTCAATCTATTAAAACTTCTAAAAAAAAAGTCCCTGCTCTGGTTTTTTGTTCTGCACAGTACAGTCTGTGCTGTAAGGATCCTTCTGGCAGGCAGTACATATTTAAAATAAGCAAGGACCTCAGAGTGACTCGACTGGTTTACCTGTGATGCAATCAAGAACGCTTTGGCACACTTAAAGCTCCCAGAGAACTCAATGGATCCAGGAAGAATAAACTGACCCAGTACTGTACCTTTTTCTTGGTGGTCTGATGGTCCAGCCTGCGACTGCTCACATTAATTGACTATGTTGTTAATTTAAGATATACTCGTTCCGAGTAGCAAATGGTATCTGAAAACAGTCTATTTACTTGAAGCTCTCCCGAGCATGCAGCCTTCAGCTGCTGAAAGGAAAGCATGCAGCGTAAAGGGCTGATGCACTAAGACAGCTGGCTTTGCTCCTGTCAGGTGTAAAAATTTAGGTCACTGTGTTTGAAATGCACAGGCAGTACAGTGGAATATTCAGGTTCCCTTTCAGCAATACAGGGAAGCCACAGTGAGCCAGGGGCTCCAGGTTCCTGTAGCAACATCATCTCAATCTCAGCCTTTGCTAGCAGAGGCATTCTAATGACATTCATAAGCTTCTACCGCAGACAGCATTGCCCGTGTGCTGTCAACGACTCTGGTTGACTTAAAATGTGATTTTCTTAAGAAAATAACGAAACATTGAGATTAATATAAATTTCTCTTTTTCACTGGATCAGATTCATAATATCAGACATCCCAAGATTTAGATTTAGACAAATACCATAAATACACACGCAGGGCATACAATTCAAGTTTATTTATTTTTGGTAACCAAATGCTTCACTAAAAATGAAGACAAACACAGCACTGCCTGTAGCAGCCATGTCCTTTGCTATAGTTCTTCCCTTTTAACAGTTCGGCAAACACAACAGAATATAACAGTACATTGTTCATTTTTATCTCATCGAAAGGGTTCCAACTTTTCTCTCTGCTTGTCTGAGCACTGAGATGATAAGCCAGGCAAAACTACAGGCAGTAAAGTCACACATGTCAGCACAGAGAGCCTGTAACTGCCAATCACTTGTAAAATACTCCATGACCTCCATAAATAAATTAAATAAACTCTAGAAGACTGCAATCTTCAGTCCTGCCAGTTAGCTGATAGTGGAAGATGGGGAAAAATTGTTCTCCATAGACAAAGCAAAAAATAAACAAAGAAAGAACAATTCTGTATGAAAGACCAGGCATACCTGAGACCTGAAGGAAAAGCATAGAAACTTCTGCAGTCACCCTTATCCCAAATTCAAAAGTTGTTTACTGTTTATACCAGGCACTTGAATTAAATGATTATATGAACACACAACTGCTTCTAATGAGTAAACCTAACTCTCTTTTTGCACTAATTTAGCACATGTGCTTTCAGCATCTTCCAGAGCCTGGCCTGGCCCTGTACAAGTGTTTTCCCCAGCCCATAGTCTCAGTTCTGCAGCAGGAGCATGGAACAAGCTACCCAGCCATGCGACTGGAGCCAATACACTGGCTTTTTTCAAGACATTTCTTAATGAGACCCTAAGATACAGTATATCAATGGGCTACAAGGGCTTGTAAGGGATTACACAGTAAATATTCTTGTGCCATTAAGCCCACCCCTTAGCTTCCAAGAGAGAAAAAAACATTGATTTCACGGTATCACCATCACGGTCCACTTCCTTCCAGGTGTATCATACTACACATGGAATGGTACCAACATTACAACTCAAAGTACTGTACACGCATAACACAGAAGCAATTTTCCCCTGGGCATGAGTGTCCAGCTTAGCTTTGCTTCGATATTTTGCTTCAACATAATCCTTTCAGGGGTCTTGCAAGGTCGGTATCACATGGAGTTTGTGCACTTTTAGAGCACAGTTGCTGTTCTCCTAAAGGATCCAACGCCATTCATCTCCCTCTCTGTATGAGGTAATGACGGCCCAGAATTCCAGCACTCTGCTGAGGAGAGTAGCCCTGCTGTGCACCTCCCTCATGTGAGGATTCAGAAATAATCCAACTGTAACTGAGAAACTGTGACACAGCTTGGTCCTGCAATTCATTACAAGTCTATTTCAAACCCAGTTTTAATTAGTAACAGTCATATTATTGCTTAATGTTGTCTGCCGGTAGCCAGTGTCAATTAAAAAATCTTTCTGTTTATTCCTTGGTCAGACTAGGGGACAGATAAGGGGAAATAGATAATGGACACTAGACATCTGCAGTATCCTAGTGTTTTTCCTAAAGGCGTTGGGAGATCTTTGGAGACCCACAGAGGCTCAGGAAAAGTGCACACTAGATTATGAGGAAGCGCTACCTGCCCAAAGGCTCTCATTTAGATTACAGTACACGTGTAGGACCAGACAGGTATCAGAGCATCCTTGCTACTGTACTGTGCAAATGCAAATGCAGGGTTCTATAAGCTGGATGTGAAGGAGAAAATAAAAATGCAGACAGGTTTCAATGTTTCTCTCCTTCGGATCACGCCAGTGTGACTGCTGGGGCCTGCTTTCGGTTTCCATGGAGACGGGTCTCTGCGGCTCGACGGGGTCTAAGCCGCAGGTGTTGCCATTTCCTGGGACACAGCTCGAGAGCCCTCCGAGTCTCCTCGAAGCGAACAAAGCCTCGCTGAGCAGCAGGCTGGCCCGCCTTTAAAAGCAGAAACGTTAACAAAACAGAAACGCTGCTTTTAACACTCCAGTCAGCGTGTTGCAGAGCTCGGGGGGGGGGGGGAGAGACGTTTCTACGCATTTGTTCTAAAGGAGAAGGATAAACTGTCACGGGAACACTAAATAAACACCTGTGGTTTGAAAACAAAAAAGTCTATTTGCCAGATGCTATTATCCAAAGCACCATACAGACACTAGGGAGCAATCCGTGGTATCCACAAGCACTACTTTGGATTCACTACAGAGGATCTTATCTCAACACTAGGATGATTGATACCTTTCCAAGGATAACGCACATCGAGTCACAACAGGGGTGAGAGCTTATTGCCAGGGACCTCCTAGCAACTTGCATGTTAGCCTAATACTGGTCTGTTTTAACACTCGGGTTCTTCTGAGAACACTCCCGGGACACACCAGAGCCAGGATGCTGCTCTGGCGCTGGGAAGGGGCTCACACCTGTCGCTGGACTGCCAATCCAAGCCAGGCCCCAGCATCCGGGTGCCCTGGGACAGGCAGTTCTCCCCAACGTCCACCCTTCCCGTTAATTCCACAGGCTGCTCACCTGACGCAGGAACGGATCGGCACAGCTGAATGATTGAAGGAAATGGGTGGCAAACTCTGATTTTTCCGGGGTACAGGGGGAGGGCGGAGCCACAGTTAGAAACAGATTCAGGAAACGATGTGGACACCACAGCATAGCGACGGCAGAGAAGGGGAGTCCCTGAATTTCCTGTTTATTCAATTAAGCTGCGGCAACGCGTTTTACTCCACGTGAATGCAAACCCACAGAGTAGAAAGCAAGCCTGGGACTGCACCTGGCGTCGAGCCTGCTGCTCACACCATTTTCTTCACAAGCCTTCAGGGCAGAGCTGGAGCACTCTCCTGCTCCAGGGTCAAACAGACTGCTTTGCGGCGCACGCAGGCTGCTGACTCGGTGATTTAAAAGGCACCAGCAGGCGAGCAATCATTTTTAATATCAGCTGATTAAAAAAAATCTGAAGCATCCGATTACGTAAGGGCTTTGAGAATGAAGTGTTTCTCCGTGCCTGAGGTGGGGGGGGGGGCGGACAGAGTGCTTGTTAGATTAGATCCTCCTCAGTTGCACGCTGACTCACATGTTTCTCGGGATCCTTCTGCACTAACCCCTGGCCTGCTGCGTGTTCAGCTCATTGTGCAGGCGTGTGTGCTTCACTTCCTGTTCAATGTTTTGTTTTTTTTCCCGAACAGCCTATGAGGATTCCAGCAGCTTAAGCCTCACGAGACAAGGGGAACCCAAAGCCATTAATACACAAAAAAAGCTCCCAACAGCGCTAGAGTATAAATAAACAAGCTGACCACAGCGAGGGGGCAGAGCTGAGGAGGGCTGGTAATAAAAGTGACAGGATGATGAAGCACAACCTCACATCTGCTCCCAGCTTCCTAGCCCAGCGTCTTAACACTCAGTAGCGTGTCTATCACAGCTGGGAGGCTGAGGAAGTGAGAGCTGAGCTCAGCTACCGCGTGCGGTGTAAAATGAGAATCCCAGCTAAAACCGTCACTGCTGCTGCTGTATTATTAACACTTGGCGCCCCTTCTCTCACCAGAAGAAATCCGCCGCCCATCCAAAGCTGCAGACGAATGAAAGCACTTGTACAAGGCAGAAGAAAACACATTCAGGCTGGGACAGGACTTCAGTTCCCCTCCACCAGAAAAAATCTGCCTGCTGCAAGAATCAACAACCTTGAACACCACAGGCAAACATTCATCAACAACACGTCTTCAGCAGGAATATTTGCAAACGTCTTGAAGAAAGAGGTTCTACCTTTCCTTACCTGAGAGTAATAAAACAGGGCCCCTGGATCTGAAATGATAAAGGTCTTTTACGTTCCCTATCAGGTAACTGTCATAGTGCCTGGATGGGATGGCTCAGTATAGAGATCGATCCTCCACTCTTCAATTTCATGTGATAAAAGTATAAAACAAAAGAATTAGAACAACATTACTGGAAATGTCAGGACTATGAATAAGATGCATCAGTTGAGAGAGGTGGGGGGAAATCTTTTTCCTGGCTCCCACCTCTGCTCCCCAACCCTTCAGTGAGACAGGCTACAGTAGGTGATTCGCAAACTTCCAATCAGTCGAACATTTAGGCCACTGCTTCTCCGTTCTGCCACCCAAGCGCATGTGCCGTGCTGTCCAGCAATGGTGCACTGCCAACGGGGCTGTCAGAGGCTGAGTTTGCTCCATCACTTAAGAGCGTGCTACCAGCACAAGGGTAGTGGGGGTGTTGTTGCCCTGAGAAAGCATTTGGTTATATGGTGAGGGAAGCTCAAACACTAGCAGATCAACATGTTAGATGTCCCCAGTACAAAATAATAGATTGTGCCAGTAGCAAGAAATGGGTGATTAGCCTGAAGGTCACGAAAGAGAACTAAGTACTTAGATAAAGATACTTAGATACTGGTATCTCTTTGCCCAGGCAGAATAATCAATCCTATTGCAACCTGGTGAGACCGGAGGAACATGCAGTTCTTTCACTTCGCTAGGAGAAACAGGAGGACACCACGCTGCAAGTAATCCAAGATCTCGTGGACCACACGCCCAAAACCTCTTCACAGAGGACCAACACGTTAAGCATGAGGGGTTCTAATAGTTTGGCCAGTCAGTGTAGTGGAAGGTTTGTGGTGAGAGAGACAGGCTCAGCTCAACAGCCATTCGACAGCGGAGAAGTGCACTTTGTGGGACGCCTGCTACGGAGGTGCGACAGGGTTGCAGCGTGTTCTCCGGTCCCGACGCAGGTAAAACGTACCAGAGCACAGAGCAGGTCCACAGCCTCCAGGATGAGCTCCTGGTGGCCGATTCGTGACACCCCCAAGTCCTCCAGCTCCTGGTGCGTGATGCGGAGGAGCTGGTCGCCACTGATCTTCTCCCTCTCGAAGTTCTTGATGTACTGCTGTAGGCAGTCATCCAGGCCTGCGGGAAAAATCAGATCAACACGAACCGTTACTCCCCTGTGAAAGCACAACTTCTGCTCGCCTCTCGGCCAGAAGATGCAGCAGTCTCCTGAGTTTTCAGAGTGAAAGGGACACTGGAGTCCCAATTTCTCGGACCAGTTATTAAATCCCGGCAACAAAAGAAATTCATTGACGTGATAGAAAAAACTGACAAATTTAGAATAAAGCACAAAATTGTGAACTTTGTGAAAGTACTGTAAGCCCCCATGTTGTTGCCAACCCACATTCGAGTTCCCATGAACTGTGACATGATTCGGCCCTTCCTGCTCACTAGTCTCCATAATGACAAATCTACTTTGATGGACAGTACGAGCGTATAAATACGGGTTGTGCAGTAGACATGTCACTGCAGAAATGTTGCAACGTGATCTCCATGCAGAGTTAAAAAGTAAGTAGCATTTGTCAGCAAAACCATCTTAAAATGAAGAGCAATATTTGTATGGTATTAAAAAAGCTGTATTCACAAGCCTGCTTGTTACAGAAGTTTTGTTGCCTCTTTCTGAATCACAGCACATGGCCCTGCTCATACCTGAGAATTTCCTCTATTATGGGGTGTAAACTGGGAGATTGACATGTTACTGTGTCCATTTTGCTATTATTGTGGTTTGAAATGACATTAATCGATGCAGATTCTTTTGAACCCCGAAATATAAAGATAACGTTGCAGTTCCCTTTTAAATATTGAGTTATTAATACCTTTGTGCCCATTTCCCCTGGAGGTATCTGAATGAGGTTCATCTGAAGAGTCTAAATAGCCAGCACCAAGGACAGTTCCCATGTCTCCCTGAGCCATAGTGCTGCTCTGATGCTGCTCTGTTACTGTACAGTATGTTTAGAACTGGGTGCTAGACAAATAAATATGGAGGAATCAAGGTCTTTTTTATGAAGACACCAGATGGCCACATTATTTCAACTCTTTCCAGTGACCCTGGAAAAGACAATATCAAAGCTATCTATTAATTATAATTACTCATTTAATTGCATAATTTCATGCATTCTCTATAATCACCACTGGCAGTATCAAGGACAAAGGGTATGGAAAGTATGCAAAAATATTTTCCATTTTTCACATCAATACGCCCACATCGAGGTGCTATTCATTCCTGTTTCTCTTCAGCATGTGGAATGGAGTACCCTCTGTCATAGTTTGGTTATGAACTGGTACTTGCACGGTTTGATTCCCAAACAGGTGATTTTTTTTTTCATTTTGCACTTTTCCAAAGCAAACTCCCTAATTTATTTCAACCTTATTTGAAGGCAACACATAGAAAACAGAGCAGGTGAGGGTTGAGTGTTCTAATGGGAAGGACAAATGTACAGCTGTTGGGGAACCTCATGGATCTGTAGTTGGGCCACTGCAATGAGCTGCAAAGGCTATTCAAAGAGAACATTCAGGCCTGGGCAAACACCTGTTAGACAATGTTTAATGTAAATATCAGCAGAGTTTTACGTGAAGGTAGCAGAAACATCCTCCGGCCAGTCAGATACTAGTAACCAAATGAGCCAGTCTGGCCAATAGCTTCCTCTGGCTTGCCTCCTTGGTGCTCTCTATCCATCCATTTTCTTAGCGCTTTGTCCAGCACAGTGTCGCAGGGGAGCCAGAGCCTATCAAGCTGCTTAAATGATGAGTGTATCTCGAATACGCCTCCTGTTCGTGTTGACAAAGTTAATCCTCGCTTCAGCGGAACTAAAGGGCAAGTGTGCTGAGAGATCAGCGAAGTGTCGTTACTCTGCACAGCTCTCGCTCTCCAAACAAAGGGCGAGAGTGCCGGAGGACTCATCAGAGACGCGCTAGCATGAAGGAAAACCACAGCAAATTCTTCCTGTTTCTTCAGCTCCGATGGGGAGATAATTACACAGCCTGTATTTATTCAGTTTTGACAATTTACTTTCATTCAGGAACATTTGTACTGTTTCCATCCCCTGTTTTACAGGAATAAAACCCTTGTTTTATGCTGATGGAAAGAACGAGGTGGATTTATATCTAGGGCAACCAGGATTAAGCTGGAGAATGAATGAGCAAGGCAGTAGTCCAGGGGACTCAACCCAGGCTCACGATCCATACAGCAGTACTGTCAAGTCACCGAGAAGAGCTCCTTGACTCCAGCAGGGCAAACATCTGATTCGCCAGTGTTGAGGAGGGAGACTGCAGATCAAACAGCCCGAACCCTACAGAAAACTAACTGTCCATTCAGAGCGCAGCCATCTCCAACGCTCCTTTTGTTCATGCGGGGAAAAGCTACAATGGTTTTTGGAGGAGGGCAGAACGAGCGAGGAAGCAGAGACTCTGGCCGCATTTCGCAACACAGTGGAAAGGAGGAGAACGGTGCCGTTTCCCTGGACAGACATCCCAGTACAGGTGGATAAGAGGGCCTGGCGGAGGCAGGGGGCTCCAGAGCGGTCAGATTCCTACAGTGGGCCTCGGTGAGCCTCAGCAGCACAGATTAGGATACCACGCACAGTCTGGCAGATAGCAACGGATGTATCAACATTAAATGAAATTTCCTGCGAGCCAGATCGCAGCTGCTTTTAGAGAAAGGGATGTTGCAGACACAGTGTCCTGACGTGACCATCGTCTGGAGAATAATTCGAAGCACCAGGGCAAGCGGAGAAATTGCTATCTCCAATACTGCCTACCCTATCTCTCTTTCCATCTGTGATTTCTGGCACCTCAGCGAGGGCAGAGGAGCTGTAGGGTTAATCACACATGTGCACTGGTCCTGTATTATTATAGTGTGTGTCCTCTCTTAGGGTGTCTCCTATAAACTGTTTTCAGAGTGTTGCATCATTTGCAGGATAAAATCACCAGGTATAAAACAGACTCCTTCGGAGGCAGTAAATCGGTAGGGCACATGTTGCTAAAGTGTGTCTTTTACTACTCCAAAATGACAGTTGTTTTGTATTACTATAAGCAGGGCTTTTTTGATATGGCAAAATACTTAACGGTCTATCACTTCCAATGCCCCCATTTCTGTTTCTTTTCTTAACGATACGTTGAATAAAATAGATTTAACCTTTTTTTGCAGAAGACAAATGTGATCCATGCTGTATAGCTGGCAGTGCAGAGGATGCAAAAACAGCATGAGATGAAAATGAATCACTTTGGTGGCATGTTACATACTGCACAATCTGTATTGAAATACAAGTCTTTTAAAAACAGACCAAAAGCTGATACCTTACAGCACTCTGCCTGTGCTGTTTACAAACACCTCTAGATTCATCTGGTTCCCAAACACCAGATACATCACCATCGAGAAGCCCTCCAGTGTGCTGTTCTTTCACATGGACAACCGGCAGCAAAATCTGTCGCTCTGCTGGGCTGCATTATAATGCAAGCAAATGTCCACATTAGCACCCAAAAGAGATGAGTACCACGAGCACCACGCCCACACAGGGCCACGCCCCCTGCGAGTCTGACTCCGCCCTGCTGTGAGCTGCTGTCTCCTCTGCTTCACTGCACAGCCAGGTCAGGGCCAGCCCATGCCCCCACTCAGACAGAGAGAGTGGACAGCAGGCCGAGAGGGGAAAGCTTCCACTCCCCCTGCCGACCAACATGGAAGAGCATTTAAAACCAAGGATGGGAGGCACATCTTTACACAAAGAGATGTAGGAGCCTGGAAGAAGCTACCCAGACAAGCTGCTGAAGCTGTTCACCTGGATTCTTTCAAGAAACAGCTCGGTGTGATCCTTGGTACCTACTAACTACCAAATGGGCTTGGTGGACTGAATGACCTCCTTTCATTTGGAACCCCACTTAAGATATTATATCTAACTCTCTGGATTTATCCCTAGACTGGCCGTCATTATTTTGCCACACCTTTGACTTTTGACAAAAAGTACGGTTGCAGGAGTAAAGGCCTGGACATTTTCCAGGCAGTTAAAAACTACAAAGCCCCACCCCACCCCTGCCAAGATCAATCCCTAGATGAGGGAGGCATCTCTCTGCCAGCAGGTCAGTTCTCAGCTGCAGCCCTGCCTCCAGGGGTCCTGTTCTGGAACTAGCGACATCAGACCACCTTCCCAGTAAGAACGGAGACTGGGGACTTGGACAACCCGCTCCAAGTGGGTGTATGGAGAAGAAATCCATGGTTACGTCTCTGACAGTCACATCAATTCGCACTGAGCCTCAATCAACGCCATTTGAACAGAGTATCAAGGAGGGCCGCAGTGCAAAGCAGGAAGAGTATAGAATGAGATGGAAATGAGAGAAAACAGCTGCATGCAAGGCCTAGGACTGAGAGAGGAGCTTGAAGGAATTCCATAGCTCTGGCACTTGAACCGCAGGCTGACAGCTCGTCTCTGCACTTTCATCGCTGTCCAGAGACAGAGTTTACTTCAGCAAAAACTCAATAACCTCTGTGCACAGATGCAGTTCCTGGTCATAGGCTCAAAGCCAGAGCCCTGCAAAACTCCAGACTGCAAACTACACCAGAAGAAAAAAACTGGATCTCCTGTACTTTAGGATCACCAAGTTGAACACACAAAAAGACTGAAATAACCTCAACAAATCTTTTTTTATATATATTTTCACCACTCGCCCTGGATCTTAAATATAGCTGCAGTCACGGTCACCGATTCAGTGTTATGATCATGGTGTTCACACTGACATCCTGTCTCTGATTGCAAAGTTAAAACTTCGAGTGCAGCTCTTAAGTGATGGGCATTAAAAAGCAGATATTCTCAGGAGCACTGCCCTCTGTTCACTATATTAAAGGGCCTGTTTCATGGCTTTGATTAAGATTAGGGCTTCTAATCTCATATACAGAGAATGTGAATTTCATCATAAATATTTAATTTGTGGTGAATATGAATCATCCATTTTTTATGTGACATTGCCTCATCCAAGACGGCTGACAGACGCTGTCCATTATGCCACTGGTACCGGAGTTCATGTTATTCCTGAGATGAGAACGAACCTATGGTAACCAGAAACAACAACTGGCAACCTCTAGTGCAGGACAAACCCCTGCGTCTCTGCGGGACATTGACTCATAAAGATGCACAGACACATTTGTCCGGATTGTGAAGAAAGCAGATCATTCATTTAAACATGAGAGGTGTCTGTGATACAGAACCTGGGTTTTAATAATAATAATAACAATAAAAATAATAGTGTGCCTGTCTTGGCTTCACTGTCTCCACTCAGTCTAAGATCGATTACAGCTTTCAGTCACACGTTCTCCATGTCGAAGGCCCAACCCAGAGCTCCTGGATAGAACTGATTCCACGGTTCCAGAACTCACTATGGTTAGCAGCCATATCACCCTGCAACTCACAACTGGTAACCCACTGAAGCTCAGCAGGTGTGAGCCTGGTCAGTACCTGGATGGGAGACCTCCTGGGAAAAACTAAGGTTTCTGCTGGAAGAGGTGTTAGTGGGGCCAGCAGGGGGCGCTCACCCTGCGGTCCATGTGGGTCCTAATGCCCCAGTATAGTGACGGGGACACTATACTGTAAACAGGCGCCGTCCTTCGGATGAGATGTAAAACCGAGGTCCTGACTCTCTGTGGTCATTAAAAATCCCAGGGCGTTTCTCGAAATGTGTAGGGGTGTAACCCCAGCGTCCTGGCCAAGTTTCCCATTGGCCCTTACCAATCATGGCCTCCTAATAATCCCCCTCTGTGAAATTGGCTTCATTACTCTGTTCTCCTCCCCACTGAGAGCTGATGTGTGGGGAGCATTCTGGCGCACTATGGCTGCCGTCGCATCATCCAGGTGGGGCTGCACATTGGTGGTGGTGGAGGGGATCCCCATTACCTGTAAAGCGCTTTGAGTGGAGTGTCCAGAAAAGCACTATATAAGTGTAAGCAATTATTATTACTATTACTTCTCGGGCTTCCTTTCCAATTCAGATTCTCTCACCTCTGCTCCCACTGTTTCAGCCCCTTTCAAGAGCTCAGGGCACCTGGAACGTGGACTGAAAACACACAAGGGGCGAGTGTGAGAAATCACCTAGAGCTGCAGCTTGACTCCAGAGCCTGACGCTCACCGCCCGGGCCGCCAGAGCATGCCAGGCTGCCATCACTGCGCCCAGCAGGCTGCTGGAGGTGTGGCGGGTATCTTGGTGCAGCTGTGCAAACAGCAGCAGTCAACATCTGGCCAGCCACCACACGGCTCCAGCCCGCAGGCTGAGGCCGGCTCCGTCACGCACGCTGGATCCACACAAGCTTCACGGCACAGGGAAACAGAAAGCAGAAACGAAGGCGAAAAAAGGGAGGTGGAGCTAATCTTGTGTGTGTGCACCATGCTGTGTATGTTATCATTCCCATGAGCAGCTGTGGCTGCATGGTATCTGCACCTCTGAAGTCCTTTCACTTTGCACTTACTGTAACGGCATGGCAAAGGGTTAAGACTCTTTATTCATTGTCACTGCTGATCACCAGCCTGATCATAACGCTTCATTCTCTGGCGATGTTGGCCAGCTCAGTTTTAATCTGGGAAAACAATGCAGGCCTCTCAGGAGCGGACACAGGGTTTCTCCAAGCCAGACAAATGAGGCCACGTCCGTTAAATACTGAATGCCGGGCTAAGCTTGCGCCTTTTGTCTTAGAAGTTAAATAGCACAATGCAACATCAATGTGCCACTTGTGTCTTTCAGCGGGTTTTTTCCAAGAGCTAACGAAGGTGGATTAAATGTTTCTTTTTGGTTTTCCAAGATGGTGCTTTGTTAAAAAAAAAATAGTTAAATCTAGCGTGATGAAAAGAGCTGTGTGAAAATGATCCCGGGATTCTGAACAGGAGTCTGTATTATTCCCGAAAGCGCTGACTGACTGTTCCAGCTTCGCAGCTCCGTCATTAGCGCAGGGGTCCATCCGGGACGGTTAAAACAATTAAATTTAGGGCTTAGTTACAGTTAGAATGCGATTAAAAAGCAGCCATTCAGAGAGGCATTAATTGCGCCTTACTGGTAACGAGGAAAAGCGACGATGGGGAAGTGGTACCCGCTCGCGGGAGGGAGACGCTGGCAGGTGAGATCGGAGCTGTGTCTGTGCCGCGCTGCCCACTGTCACGCACACCGCTCCCAGGCTTGGCGCACACTGCATCACACCCACGGCGTTTCGCCCACGAGAGCCTGCACAGCTCCCGCCCCACACAGCAGAGCCGTACCGCCATCAGCAGAGCTGATGTCAAAGAGAGAAGATCAACTCAGACAGGTTACAGATACACTCGCAAAAGACACTTACTAGCCCTCGACGCAGTTCTTCTCTGTCTACAGCTCAAATAAACCCAGCGTTCTGCGCAAGCAAAAATTGTAGCGCGGCCTTTGCCGTCCCAATTCTTCTGGAGGGCACTGCGTGCCTTTGAAGGGACTAAATGAAGAACAGATTTAAATAAACATCATAAATAACTCTGACTAAACCGAAGTCGGGCTGATGAAAAGGAGGCGTGAAAGGTTTATGTCAGGGGAGTAGTTAAAGCCCTGTCTGACTCTTTCGACTGTGGGACACCGCTCTTCGGGAGAGTGCTGCCTCTCACACAGGTGTCTGAATAAATGAGTCACCCCAAGCACGTTCGCTCGGCGGTCGCGGCCGGACAGGAGGAGGGAGCTCCAGCCGATCGTGTCCCGCATGTTCCGAATCCGCGAGACCCGTAGAAGGGCAGCAGCACTGGCTGGTGACTCAGTACCACATCACTTGTCACCATAGAAACAGTGGAGAGCCGGCTGCAGCGTAGTGACACCTCATCAGCAGAAGAAAAGCTGTGTCTTTACCTTGGCAGGATCACAGGTCAGACGCCCACACTCTCCACTCCAGCAGCCAGAACAGTGTGGGCACCGCAGATACCGCAGTGCAATGCACAACTACATGCAAACCTAATGTGTACGATGACAGGGAGACTGGATTACTATACAACAATTTTAAAATTATTTATAACAAAATCTCTGTAATAATATAACGCAGCTATACTAATGCAGTCAGCCCTGAGAATTCCCCCCTATTCCCTGTGGACATCAGGGATTCCCCAACGGGCAGGGTGGGTGCTCTTCTCAGCCCATAAAGGGCCAAGACAGGACTCCAGATGTTCAGTCCACACAAGCCCGCCGGTCCAGCTGTGGTCAGTGTGGACCCAGCAGCCCATTTTCCAGAGCTACGGCCCAGAACTACAGCCCGTGCCAAGTGGAGTCTTAATCGCTTACTGCAACACGTTCGAGTGCCTCTCGTTACCTCACACAGGGCTGGAGTGACCTCAAAACTCCATCAGGACTGAAGTGTGCTGTGGGACGTCTGTTTGCAGAAATGACTGCTGGGATCAGCCAACCTGTAGAGCACCAAGCACTGGCGATGCAGCTACGGCGACAAGCCTGCAAACTCCTGCACATCTGCGAGCTCCTCCTCTACCTCCAGTCACGCCCTCTCGGTGCCTCTTGCACAGACCCCGTCCTCTGTCCCCGCGCTGGGCACCTTCATCTTTCTGTGTGCGTTCCCATTCCCCTGGCAAGTTAATGAATTCCATCGAGCGGCCTTAATGAGAGAGTCCAACTGGTTGTGCAAAGCCCCAGAAAAACAAAATCATTTGTCACCAAGCTCTTTCCAGACAGGGGGGTGCCGTCGCACATCTATAAAAGGTCTGCGCAGCACAATGAGCTGCGCAGCACTAGGACTTCATTCAGAAATACAGGAACCCCCATCACAAAAACAATACAAGCTTGAGAGCAACAGATCTGCTTTCTGAATATACGGTCCTCTAATTATCAAGAGTTCTTCTGAAAAGGGATGTGAAGAGACACTGCTTGCTTTTATTATGCAAAGGTCAGCCTGGACACACTGCCCAGGAGCCACTGAGGACTCGGCTCCGTCTGCTGGCCAGGCTCCAGGTCATCAAGCCCCAGCACAGAAATGCCTGGACTTAAGAGCTTGATGGACTGAGGTGCCTCCTCTCATTTAACAATTTCTATGAGAAATTAAACAAATGTATAGCTAAATAATATCAGTGATAATTGCCTATAAATGACAACAGATGCCGACGTATTTGCTGAAGTAAATTATACAATATTAAGTTGCTCCCTAAGGGAACTGAAGCTGTACACCATTCAGAATGGTGGAGTGTGTTAATCTACACCATTTATCACTGTCGAAGTCTGAAAGCCTGGCTCCCGGGCCTCAGGAGTTCTGATGTAAAGAGCCACTTTAGTGTTGCCATTGTCTTACACAGCTGTCCCACCAACGACCCCACCTCCAGCCTGTCCTGCATCCTCCTCCCCTAGCAACCCGGGCAACACATACAACACCCCCACCCCCAGCGTCTGAGAAAACGCACACTCTCACGCAGCCTGACGGCTGTCAGGTTTGCAAAGCCTCAATCACGACGCGTTCTGTGAAGGGAGCAATTGAGAACGGGGTTCAGAGCCGAGTGGGAGGGTGGCACAGACTTGACACCTCTTCTGCCTGATACTCTGTGACATCTACCGCAAAGCTACTGCCTTGCATAAGGAGGTGTGCAGGCTCCCTTCACCTGCTTTTCATCATGCAAAGGTCAGGCTGGCTGCACAAGGGAAGACTCCATTGCCCGTTGTGTGGAGCCAGGGCCTCACCACAAAAAGCACTAAAATGTAGATCTCTTACAAGAATGACATACCAAACTTTAAATTACTCCTCGCTCGCTTGTGGTTATTCCCTGTCATCTTAAGGGATATGAGTGCTGCTTACCCGTGAATTAAAGCATTGTCTGGGATGGGGTAAGCATTGGGCAAACACACAGGGCGATTATGTCTCTCAATGCCTGTGACCACCAGGAAATAGAGGTCAACAGATACTGAAGCCTTTCCCTGCTGGACAAGCACGGAGGTAACCGAGTTCTCTCACTCATGAATTCGCCAATTAAAGCTTAAGAGCTCCAGAGGAGCTAGGCATTCAGTTCAGGCTGCCGTCCATGATACATATATTGTACAAGTAAAAAAAAAAGCACATTAATTAACCGCTTCACTTAGGAAATAGCTTGAGGACATTCTGCAGGCTAACTTGAAATAACATAAGAAAAAATGAAATAAGAACAAATCAGGCGATTTTTTCCTTAACTAAGAGTGTCTAGCGGTGGGATGAGAGAGGATTCCAGGGAATACCCCTCCACCCACACGGGACTTTGGGAACGCAGATCAGCGCTGACACCGCTTGAACTGTCCGTGACCTTAAGGGCCAGCCAACTGGGGAAGGGATCCAACCGGACGGACGGGGAAAGTTAGGGAGAAAGGAAAGGAAAGACCGGGGCGCAATCCGGTCACGGGGGCAGAAGCCTCTCCGGCCACAGCTTGTAGGGTGAATGGACACAGTGTGCAGCCCGACCCCGGAGCCGCCCTGCTTCCCGATCCGCACAAAGGGGCGTTTGTGTGCGCGGTGCAGTTGGCCACGGTGGGAGCACAGCAGACAAGAGAGAGGCCCTTCCACTTCTTCACGCAGCGCCGCTCATTAGCGCTGCCAGCCCTTCGCTCCTGTTCGCCCTGTCACTCACAGATCTCGTAATCCTTCTAAATCACTCCACGCATCTGCGGCGATTCTGCCAAATACCCACGATAACACGGCCTGTGAACGCAAATACCCTGCTGGCAGAGTCTGGCTCCGGGTCTGGAGAGGAAAAACTTCCACATCCTCAGAACCTGTGATAAGTGCATCGCCTTCCCCGCACACTGAATACAGAACAGACCGCTTTCTTTCCACAACCCTTTCAAAGCTTGTATTAGGGGCTCTGATCAATACTCGGTTTTCAACCCCTGTATTATTTCAGCTCAAAGGAAAAGCAGTCTTTGATGAGTTATAAGAATGACTCAATTCTTAAGCTGAATTACACAATCACAAAAGGACTCAAACATTAGAGAAAGAAAGGATTGCTGGAGAAGAGCAATATTTTCCTTTGCTGCTATGCAAGCAAAGAGTACATTAGATGAATACCAAAAATTTATTATTAATGCCCGCTTGTAATTATTTATAGCTTGTTAAGCCTCAAGTGAATGTGAATTAAGGGATTGAAGGGAATGATGAAATATGAAAGGCATATTATTTTGTTAGATTCAATAATTTATTTTAAACCAGTTGAAATTAATGTAAACGGCTTGGTATTATGCGCTATTACAAACAGTCAGAATCACAGCCGGCAATTCTGAATCGGAGATCTGCCATTGGCCCATTTCTGACGCCAGCCCCAGCGTTTCTGAAAGGGCTCGGAAAGGAAAGGGTCAGCGTGAGGTCAAGACTCCACGAGCACACCTGGCCTTGCGATGTGCAATGAGTTGTCCAGGAAGATACTCAGCTTCGCTTGTGTTAATCAGGTATAAAAGCATGTCTACAGTACAGTACTGCAGAGAGCATTGCTGAGAGAGTCAGGGCTCTGGAGTCATTGACAGAGGATTCTGATTAAACACAATTCAGGGGACACTATAGTGGAAACTAAGTGGAAGTGAATTCAACCCCTGAGAACAGCAGGCACTTCTTTTAAGGGCTATGAGAGTAAAGAAGCCCCTTCCCGGTTGTGATTGCATATCTTATACCCCAAGTTCCTCCGAGAAACAGCCGGACGAGGTCCTGGGGTCCATTAGCTACCAGCTACCAAGCACCCTAGATGGGCCAGAGAGCCTCCTCTTGTTTGTAGTGGTTCTTAGGATTCGGGGTTCAAGCCCGTGTATGCAGACACTGCAGCTGCAGAGCCAAGCGAAGCACCCGAGCCAAACGTTGGTGTCCCAACCCAAGGGGAGACTCCCTGACGCTGCGGTAACCTGCACCAGCTCCTGCCAAGCTGAGCCACTGACTGGGAATCGTTCTCATTCACCAGGAGAAATCGACAGGAGGAGGAGGATGTCATTAGCAAAAGGGTGCCAAGTAAGAAGATAACACAAATGCCATAGATCCGTCAAAGCAACACTAGTTTTAAGAACAGCTCTGTCCTGCAGCAATACAGGCTATCAGGCAAGAGCTTTTGCATTTCAGTCTCACGTTTGAAATTTTAGTTTATACTTTATACTAGTTGATATGTACAGTGGTGCAACGCTCGTGCATGAATGTATTATACAAAGAAATGGGGAAAACGGATGTCAGCATGTAGAATGTAATTCAGTCCATGTCCCAGTTGCACTGTTGAAACTTCTCTAGACAGCACAAAAGCGAGTCAGGTTTTCCCCACGAAACTCATGGGGAAGGCTTTCGTGAAGCTTCGGAGACTTGGAATGATCTTCTGGTGCTTCTTGCAGAGATCTGTGAAGAAACCTCTGGCCAAATCAGAAGCTCCCACAGGTTTCCCACAGCTCTCTGCCCCAGTGACTCCTACTCGAAGACACACAGGGAGAGCCCTTCTCAGACATGCAGCCCAGGTACTCCGTCCTCTAAGACTCACCCCCAAGTTTTCCACCCGAATGGACACTCTCTCTCACTCTGTCCACTCTTCTCCTGAGTGTAACATCCCTGCCACCTTCCTCTCTCTCCCTCAGCCCTGAAAAAACACTGAGCATGTTTCTTCTTCTTCTCAGCACGTAATTAGCCTTTCCTTGTCCCTCTGCTGACAAACACTGACGCGGCTCCCTGCTCCAACATCAGGAATCGCACACAGCACACCCAAGCATCACAGCCACCCATCCCAGGTCTCTCCTGTCTCTGTGAGCAGCAGAACCAGTCTTCTGCAGGGAGAAGCCTCCGAGAACAACGGCATACCTGTGTATGCACCGTGCATTCTCTATGGAGTCTAATCCCTCTACCTCCTTTCTCTGCTCCACACCCCAGTCTTTTAAGTCCTGGGACCTCCCAGAGAACCACACAATAGTGGGATTACATGTACTGCCCAGAGAAGCTAAGAGCTGAATGGAGCCTTTTCTTTTATCAAGGAGATTCTTTCTGATCTTTGTCACTTCCTGCCTCTCCGAATAGTTATTAATGTGATAGGGAGAATTTTGCATTTGATTTGCTTTGTGGAAGATCACAGCTTCTGGTACCACATTTGTTTAGTCTGCATTAATGTTAATGATCCAAGACTTTTCCTGGCTTTATTTACAGGATCAAAACTAGATAGTAGAAAACATTCTAGTTTCAGTCCACTCAGAGTATCTACAAAGTCTACATACAGTACCAGGTCTACTGCACATGCCCCTGCTACAGCTACAATGAGACAACTTTATATACAGACAGAACACAAGTGAAAATTGTGAAAATTCCAAAACTCCAGACAATCACACTTACACTATTATTAGTACCAGGTAAGCTACTTCCAACTGAAAGTGGTGGGATCCAGTGGCCATTCTATTGTCATACAACCCTGCCCCAAGTAATATGTCACAGCTAATGTAAAGAAAGGTTTATACTGTAGGTAAAAAGTTACGTTTTTTAATTTTTCAATGGTCTAGTCCTGTTTCATGGTTTTTTACTGAGGTCTAGACATCCTCAAACGGAATGACTGATTAACCTTCTTTGAAATGCTCATTCTCCTCTGCCCCTGGTCAAGTCAGGCCGGGCCGTCAGAGAGCAACAGCCTCAGCCCCTGAGGAAGCCAGCTCCTCACTGCCAATCACTGCATCTTAAATCTGTGAGGAGAGGAAACAAGGAGAAACGCCCACAGGAGCTGTATGTGATCAGGCCTGGGACTCCTCATACAGTAGCCAGAAATATACTGTTAATTTAATGGCTCAAGTTGGAAACTTTAAACCACTTCTCTCCATGATTTTAATGTTCATGAAAAGGACTGAAAACCTGTTTTATCAGACAGGAAGAGGAGTGGAGAAGACTATCATTTTGTTCTATCATCGCATCCCTCCTTCGTGGAGCTTCAATGACTTGTCCTTACACGGTCCTGCTTGCTCAATGCGAGGTCTTTTAAACTCTGGGTGCTGAAAAGGTTGCATCTCATTTGCAAGTGAGCACGCTGCGAGCACAATTACTTTCTCCTCGCATCCGCTCATAGGACATTTTGAGGGCACAGAAATTAAAAGCAAAAATTTAATTCAAATATTAATCACCTTTTGGGATTTATTTAAAGATGGAAAGGGTTTTGCAATAAAAAAAGAGTCTGCAGGAGACTACGGTGCTTCATAGCTCATCTTAAGCGTGACTCACATACAGTAGGCAGTGCAGTGGCTTACCCATAGGCTGGCCCAGCAATCCATCCTAATAAACCATGATCGTGCTCATCAAAAGGCCATTTGGATCACATTACATGCAGCACTTCTGTACCTGGCAAGCAGATGAAAGACAGAGGCCAGCAAAGAGCTTGCAGAGCTCTTCCCCTGCAGAGCGAGTGGGGGAGTGGAGAGGGTCACCGCCGAGCCCTCTGAGAGCAGCCCTGCAGCCGCGGGCATTAACCACGCTATCACCAGCCGCGCCCGGGTTCAATACCTCTCAATCAGCTGAGGGGGTAAAGCACCAAATCGCCGACAAAAAGAGAAAATGCATCATACTGTACATCCAAGCAGCAGGCGAGGATTGTACTGCAGGTGAAAACAGTTTTGCAAAGGATCGGCTAAACGCCCCGCCAGGCCAATGGAGAAGGCTTGTGCAGCTCAACGTGTGTCATATGTTTAAAAACCTGTTTGACTTTGAACTACAAGGTTGTCTTCTGCATTTGTCAACTGGGGGCGAGCCCTACGACACGAGACCGGTTTCTCATTACTGGCGCGTTCACGAAATCAGCTCGCAGGAGAGCAGAGGGTTTGATTTCATTGTAGATCATTCACGTTAATACTGTCGAAGGCACTTTGTGTGACCTTTCATTCCTTGAAAGCACTTCTAGTCCAGGAATTTGACATTGTAAAGCAGTTTGGTAGGTTTTCATTCCCTATACCGCGTACAATGGTGATTGATAATAATGAATACGTCATTTGTAAGTGCTTTTTAAAAAATGCCATTTTACTGTATACAACAGCACTCGCAGAACACACATAAGAAAAAAGAGAGAGGAAACCAAGAGCAAAACTAAATTCCACATTAACAGCTTCAGAAGAAAGACAGGCCTTTTCACTAGGTTTTGAAAATGTCCACGGAGTCTCTGAATAATTGGGTTGTTCAGACATGGAGCTGCACAGGGAAGACTCCATTGCCCGTTGTGTGGAGCCAGAGCCTCAACACAAAAAGCACTAAAATGTAGATCTCTTACAATGACATACTAAACTTTTAATTACTCCTCGCTCGCTCGTGGTTATTCCCTGTCATCTTAAGGGATATGAGTGCTGCTTACCTGTGAATTAAAGCAGGCTTTTTCCAGCTCTGCAGTCGGACATACATCGAGCACTTCAGTGTAAGGGAGAAATGAAAAAAAGCAATCAAGGGATCTGTAGAAAGGAAGCTCTTTGCCGCTGAATATATCCAATAGTGTGTCCATGAAGCTAACTGGAGGCATCCCTAGTTAGAAAATTTACAGTCGGCACAAATGTGCCCCCTGATACAATGTAACTGAAATATTGTGGATTAAATGGGTCTCCTGCCAGTCCTGGTCCTGGAGCGCTGGTGAGTCTGCCGGATTTTTAGGTCTCTTTAAAGCAGTATTACCTGAAGATCTGGGAGAATCTGTTCCACCGGTCCAGATAAGACAGTTACTAGCTCATTTACCTCCCGCCTGCAGGTCCAGGACATCATCCCCACCTGAATTACAGCAGAGCACGGAGAATTTATCCAGGACGCCAGGGTTCACCTCCAGACTGTTACAAAAACTACCACAGGACTGTTAATGACTAAGTACTCAGGACTCAGTCTAATGCACCCCCCTGTGAAACCTCCTACAGCACTTTGTCACCCTACAGGGGTCTGGACCTGGAAAATCATGTCAGCCACCTGTCCGCTGACACCACTTCAAACAGCAGTGCCTCCCATTCCCGGACTGAGCAGGCCCAGCCTTCTTTCAGCTTCTGAAACCTGACGGGACCAGGCCACAAGGCTGCAATGCTACTGCCAGAATTATAATAATAACAGTTATAAAAAACTCCAAAACAAGCCCCGCATTCAGCATTCATAGGAGAGAGGGAATTCAGAATTTGTTACATAAAGACGATTTTATCTTCTGATGGTTTTCTTAGTCTGAAATTCTGATGCCCACTCAGAGCCATGCCCTTGAAGCAACGTATTTGTCTTTTTATACCTCCTTTATTATAAGCTCCTATTATACCGGTACATCTGTTTCTGTTCGAAGGAGTCAATTGGAAGCACAAAATGCGTATTCTTCCCTGACAGCCAAAACACGAATTTGCCACTAAGATTGCAAACGCATCCAAACCACGCTGAAGCCCAAACCACGCTGTACTACGGCCTGTCACAGCACAAACATACCCCAATTTGTAACTGGGTTGCAAAAATTTGCAAAATAAACAGTGTCCTACGTACTAAGAAAATATGCTAATGATGCAAGCTGTAACATACTAATGTAAAAATCTGTTGCGGCCTCTATAAGCATTATAATATTTTTCCCAATAAACAGCAGCTGGTGACTTGAGGGTAGCCTGGCATGTACAGCCTGTGACGTGCTCCAGCCTGCGTGCTGTCGGCCAGAAACCAGAGTGTCCCAGTCTGAGGTCCGTCTCCCGGACCAGAGTCTGGCACCAGCAGCTTTTCTGATAGGTGGACCTTCCAGATACCCCTCAACATACGGCTGTTCATGAGACTAAAAGAGCTGCATACTAAGATGTAAGACTTGACTACAGCATTTGACATGATTCAGTTTGGATTCCACAACAAGTGCATGTTCAGATGCCTACACCATGTTTCCGAAAGTCTATACACGTGCACAGATAGGACCAGAGGAGGTTTCAAGGGTGTGTGTGCCGTCTACTGTTACCAATATATTAGGAAAATGAGAAACTCCAACTAAATGTCTTCCCACTGCTGGTGAATCACATCTGCTGTCAGGGGCTGATGGGAGGTTCTTTCATTGAAGCCATGAGCACAACTGGAAAGGAGCAAACACAGGCTGAGATGCCAGCAGCTGCTGCATCAGCCACCCTGACACAGAGGTGGAGGCAAGAACAGGCAGGACAGGTGAGGAGTCAGCTTCACCAGGCGAGAGGCTCCTGGTCAGTGCTCAAATCACCTGATTCCCGTTCGCAGTTTGGGCTTCACAAAACTGGCCCCCCAGCAACATCAGAACGTCTCATCACGCTGTCTGAGAAACCTCATTGGCACAAACTCCACCCAATTTGTGTTACTTTTGTAACAAAAGGCCCTAAAATCAGTTGTGCATGAAGGATTGAGATACAAAGACAAATTGCTCCTGCAAGGCAAATCGTACATGTCATTGCACTTATTCAGTCCCCTAGTTCCCAAAACATTTGCAATCCTGTAGTGCATCTGGTCCTGTTCTGTCCAGCACAGAGCAAGAAATAAGACATACTGTACACTGTCAGTAAGGCAAGCCCACAGCACAAACTAATCCTGCATCAAGGACTTTGCAAAAAGGAAAAGAATCAGCTACAGGCAGCGCTTGAATTTTCAAATTAACATTTTGAGAGGTGAATTGACTCTCGGGTTTCAGATCTATGACTCAGCTGTGACTCACGGCATACACTCCTACTTGCAACAGAATACAAATCGTAGAAAGCCAGCCAGACGCCCACGCCGGCCAGCAGCAGCCTTCGTCTGATCAGCTGCTGGTCAGGGAGCTGGCTGTCCGAGAGAGCAGTGGACACACGGACGCGCTCACCACCGGTTCGGACAAACAGGGGGTCGGGGCGCTGAAGGTGGATGCTGAGCAGAGAGGGGCAAGATGTGCCCCCGCTGTTGTCACAGAGCCGCCCCCAGCCAACCCCTTTCAGTTGAAGACAGCACAGCACAGCACCGCACCACACAGATGTGCAGCCCGGTCTCCTGGAGCTGAGCTCTTCTGTGTTTTCAGCTTGTGCAGACATCTACAAGGCAAGGTCTGAAAAAGCCACGCAGTGCCTTGACTCAACTCAAACACTCAGGCAACCTGACCTATCCGAAACCCTTAAAGATATAAACAAAGTCCACTGAATGAGTGGCTCCCGGGGAAGAGGGGAAAGTGGAAATGGAGGGGGCTTGCTAGGATGGGAAGGATGGGACACGTCTGAGGATTCAATGCTGGAAGTTACGGCTTACGGTTTCTATCTGTCACAACCGCCAGCCTGCCCAGACCAGCCCCCAAGAGAGCTTATCAGCGCCAGCAGCGGGGCGATGATTACAAGCGCCGCCGCACGTGCTAACTCGGCACCAGACGCCCTACCGTGCAGCAGGCTGCAGTATTTAAGCCATTCGAACCCGCTTCGTGCTGCTCGGTATTGAGTCTACTCCTGGAGAGCTCTACCTGGCGTTTTCTGTACCTCGCATTCTTCTGGATCCTGGACTTCCCTTTTGCCTTTCGACTTCAGACCTCGCCTCTCGTCTCGGATTGTTTGCCACCAGTGTACTTCCCGGATTTCGACCCACCTTCCTCCTTTCGACCACGACCTCGCCTCTTGTTTCGGATTGTTCGCTTCAGTCGTACTTCCTGGATTCTGAATCGCCTTTCTCCTTTGGACCACGAACTCGCCTTACGTACCGGATTCTTCGCCTGCCGTGTCATCCACCCGCTCCTGCGTCTGCACAGGATCCACATATCTCTTCATTAGGGATTCCTTACACTATCTTTTCAGCTACATCGTCATGATCCTTTAGTTGTAAGAGAGGAGCTGCAGCTGTATCATGAAATATCCCTCTCTCCCCTGAGGGGTGTGGGCCTGTGGACCTGCTGTACAGAAAACCAAGAGACCTACACAGGAAATGCGCAACACCATGGTCTCTGGTTAAGCGCAGACCACTCTGAATTCCATTTGCTTATATAATGGGGACATCTGCAATTATTGACACTGATTACAGTGTAACGGAGACACAGATGTAGAGCATTAAAAGTTCTAACCAAGGGCCAATTTTTTCATGTCATTCCCCAGACAAATAGTGCTTGTTGAAGAACATTTAGAATTTAAATGAATCCATCCTTTTATTTAAATATTAAAATGATTTCAGAATTGCAACAGATTATTTTTGCGGGATCGAAATTTACAGGAGATTTCATTTGACATATTCTTGCGTTTTGGATTTCGTTTTAGCCAATCCCTTCCTCTGTTAGAAAAATCAAATCACTGTATTGTGATTTAAGTAAAGCAGCACAAAAAAAGGACTTTGAATTCAAATGCTACCGCTCCAAAAATATTTTGCATCTTTTGGCATGACAAATGCCACCAAAGAGACCCACAGATATTTCCACTGCCTTCAACTGAAACTGTGTGGCAGATAATGTTGGAATACTCAAGCCTGCCCATGGTTGAATTTGAGGTCAAGCTCTACTGTTATATAAAAAACAGCCCCTCTAACTGAGTCATTTCAGACAGGCACAAACACAACAAAAGGAGAACACTCAAAAGCAGAACATGTTGTTTCAGCCCTGCAACAGGCTGAAGAACGCGTTCCTCGTCCTTGGTGTGATTATGATGGGGGGAGTGGATTGAGCTAACACACGATGGGAGCGCAGAAAATACTCTAAAAACTCCTGACAGGCTGGAGCCAGGAGAGATAACGGTTAACAGATCTCCTGTGCATTTCCTGAGGAGTGTAAGCGCTGTTGGCTGAAAAAAGAATGCCTCTGAATACACCGTTAGTACCTTAATACGTGGTAATTTATGGACAGCAGGAGAAAAGCTTATCTGAACAAGCCCAGTACCCTAATCCCCAGCACATGGAGATTCATGACTGGAATACTTGAAGTCTTCACATTCTCCCCACCCTGACAAATGCCATATAAACCCTACCATTAACTACTCAGAAGTAAGATATGTACACAGACACTTTGTGGAATGCCCCGAAGACAAGTATGAAATACTTGAAATACAAAGAGCAAAACCACTTTGTGTTTTGGCCTCAGCAGATACCATATGACATCCAACCCAGGCGTGGGACCAACCTCTGAGAGGAGCCTCAACTGAGCCAGCATCGAATTTAACGGCTGAAGCTAATACCAGCTTCCAATAAAGGCTGTCTTGTTTAGAACGTTAAATCACTGACACAAACACTCCCATGGCATGTTTGTCTGACTCTAATGTAAAACAGAGCTACCATGGCATAAACATAAAAAAATAATTTGAGCAATTATTAGGTCTGTCAATATCGCTGCAAAGCACTTTAAATCTTTCCTGTACGGATGCCAAAAAGCAAGAAGAAAGAGGAACACAGGGTGGTTCTAACAATCCATTCAGCAGAGTAAGATGTTGTATTTCACCACCCTTGCCCCCTGCATCCCATTCCTTCTCCTTCTCCTTGCTCAAGGGTAAGAGCTCTGCTCAGGGTTCGAGAGCGCGGGATCAGCTGAATCTCAGGACAGAAGGATGACCGAAACCAATCACCTCTACCACCTGCTGCTGAAGCTCTGGAATATTTCCCTGGAACATTTCTCTGTCTGGAATATGAGGCCTTCCTGTTCCCTATTCCAGCATCACCAACTGTTTCCTCTGTGGCTGCCTGTCCTTATGACACTTGGGAACAGCTACAATACGCACACTGCTCAGCGTTCTGTGCAAGAGGCTGACCACCACATTGAACTAAGGATGAAAGGGTAGAAGACATCATTTTATCCCACAATTCATGATAACCAGGGGGGGTTAGGCAGGCCAGATTAAAATTAGCCGGCCCCGAGTCTGGTCAGGAGGGATGAGAACTCATCTCTGCGATTACAGGAGCAGCACTCACGCCCCAGGCTGGCGAGACTGAAACCTGAAGCTGCCCGCCACTGCCCGCCTCTTCTGCAAGCAACCCCACTCCTGCAGGACCATCGCACTTCTCCAGGCACAGCTCCAACAACTCCCAGGACCGGACAAGCACATATCTGTGCATCCGTTATTCCTGTTCAAAGGTAGGTAGATACCAGGGTCTCAGAAATACAGGGCACAAATCAGGCCCATTACCCTGGATGGGAGTCAGGTTCACTGTGGTGTCAGGATGCCTTAATAACCACAGTTATTATTCACATGTAAGCTGAAGAACTTGCTTAGCTGGAAAAGAATCACAGAAATAACCTAATGTATCGTGGAAGCAATACCAACCCTCCTGATTTAACATACTGTGTCAAACAGTAGCTGTCATGTTTGGTAGATTTTCTCGAGTTTCTGAAATCCTCAGTGAAGCAGCTGAGTATCCATTTATAGTAATGTACAGTAAGCATTTACAGTATAAGTGTATGACATGTACTATATATACATGGAGTTTAACAATGATTCTTCTATGACAACTCCACAAATCATAAGCCTCCTTATTACAGAGCAGGCACATTCTGCTGGCAGCCTTCACTTGAGTGGATAAATCTCGACATTGCAAGCATTCCCACATGTGAGCAGAATAACTGAGCAGGCATGGGCAATTTTAAATGACAGCTGCACGTGTCCAATACATTTCTGGGGCACATTTTTTTAAGACCATATTCCAGTAATGGAAAGATTGGAAATTGTGATTCAAATACAAACAAAAAAAATAACGGCTACATGAGACCAGTGTCAGATTTCAAAATGAACACGCCCAAACCCCATGGCCCCGAAGAAGGAAACTCAACAGGGAATACTGTTTTTTGTGTGTCGCTGTTGGTTTTCTCTTTAGAAATGATTATTTTCTACCCCTGGCAGCCTCTCAGGGAATAATTTCCACTCAGAGGTGTAACCTTTAACAGCTGGAGGACTGGGGCTCTGGGTGGCTGGAAAGTGCACTTCCACAGTTCTGTCAGGGCTGTTATTCTCCTGGACATGTGCTGTGCGGTCAAGCATGCTTGGCCAGTGTCGTGGAGACAGAACCCGCAGACTCCACACTCCTATATCCCCTTCTGCATGAGGATGCACATGTCCTGCAGGTGTGCGCACCCCAGGAAGAACAGAGACGCCCCTCTTCCCCGTGACCTGCAGGGAGGGGTCAGGGGCGAGAGCACAGAGCTCCTACAAAAGCCCCTTGACCAGAACGCACAGACAAAACCCACTCCCTGCGCTGGGAGAGAAACCTCTGCAGAGGAAAGAAAGTCACAAAACAACCCAGGTTCATGCATCGGATGCTGAAAAAGAAAACTTCAGTGTTTTGCATCCTGATCCTCAAGTCATAATAGAGATAACAGAGGACAACACAATAAGCTGTTTCTCTTCGCAACAGAAAAAAAGCCCAGAAGAACACAGGAATGAGTACAAGCAAGAGGATGCCATCTGGCCCATCTGCAGTAGCTCATTTGGTAGTCAGCAGGTCACTGACGTGAGGATCTCACCCATTAGGATGTGAGGATCTTGCATGAAGCCAGAGTATGGGCTTCAAAGACATGGCTGAGTCGCCGGACACTCGGCTACAAACTGCGTTAAAAGCAATGCTCTCAAAGTCCAAACAAGCTTTTCCTGTAGATTAAAGCCATTTAAAATTGCATTTTTCTCTCACTAAATAAAAAAAACATAATCTAAAGAAATGTGTGAGATGAGGAGAATTATGATATTCTGTTCTACAGAAGAGACAATAAGATCTCTTTCTGAAGACATGTGCTGGACATCTCAACTCTGGGCTCAGTCTGGGGAGGAATATTTTCCTTCCACATAAGATCCAACAGGATGCAATGTAAAAAAGGAAGTTACAGGACCACTGTCTCCAACAGGCAATAGGACCTACATTTCCATGGGACCTGGACACAGAGCAGCACTGAATATACAGTTGTGTAACTGAGGGCTGGGCTGACTAACTTTCACAAAACATTCAAGCTTGGGATCGCTGCATGTTATGTGAAGGTTTTTTTCCCCAGCGTGTGTACTCTTTCGCCAGGGTCCCTGGGAGTCAGAGACAGCTGCGTTTCTGGAAAGGGGTGCCCCACGCCCTGCACCCCGCCCTCTCTGTGGTCACCACATCTTTCCAGCTTCCCTCGGCTTCCTGCTCAGGGGGCGTGAGCCGCAGAAGAGACCGCACACCACTCTGCGAGGCGAGGTTTAAAACAAGCTGTTTATTCCCAGCATCAGCTGCTGGCAGAAACATGTTTTCTATTTCCAGTTTGAGAAGGGAAATCTGAAAGTGTGGCACGCAGGTTTTTTTTATCCAATTTAAAAAAGGCATACATGAGGGGGAGACAGCTAACTATGCAAAATACCTACAATGACAATTCTTTGGTCACTGTTTCTATTCTGATAGATTATGACTATCTAAGTTTCCTATATGAATATATAATATGTTGCTGTTATGGATAGGAATAGTAGTTACCTCTTGCTGAATCGCTGCATGTTGGAACATTTCCTGACTTCCTCAGCCTCTATAGTCAAGGTTAGCAGCCATTAATAGCTTCTTGCTCTTACAAGGGCTCATCAGCGTGGTACAGCTAACCAGTGACATGGACATGTACACATATCTCGCAAGGAGCAGCCTTTGAGGTTTTGGCGACATTCAAAGAGCATGCAATCACAAAGTGCACTGTTACATTGTTATGTACAGTATTCAACATTAATTGTATACATCTGTAGAATCTACTGGACGTTTTACAGTATATACTCTGTGTTTTACACACGCTGTGTATACACTGGTTTTATTGTTGTCGTTAAGTGGACAATAAAGTGGATTCTGGTTCTGAAGTCAAGGGGGGTTAACTCCTAATTAATTTGCAAGCTACTTGTCTGTGATATTGAATTTCTATTTTATGATATTGCATTACTGTTTTCTCCTGCTTTTTTCCTCTATTCCTCTTGGGTCCAAGGAAAGGCTGGTACTCTTCAGCACTTTGCACCACCACTCGCCAAAGCCTCCCTTTTCTCCCACAGAAGCCCAGAGCTGGGAACAGCCCCCACACCTCGTGAGTTGCCCCCTAGGATCCTTGCTCAGCTGTAGAGCTTTCACAAACGAAAACAGCACACCTCCCACAATGAGCACGAACACACCCCTGAGTTAGAGCAGTAATGAAGAGCAGGGACATTCAGACAGACACCTACAGTAGCTGTGTTCGTCTGGAACCCCTGTCAGAATCCCCAGAGCCTGGCAGCTTTTGATTAAATGTGAAGCAACCGGAGACTGAGCATTACAAAGCCAGGGATGCCAGCGCTGCAAGCTGTGCAGGAAAGGAAACTCAGCACTGCAAGAGAAGTGGAGTAAAGCAAGGTCACCTCATTAGACTAGAAACCCTATCTTGAAATGCGCTGCTGAGCTATAAGCTGATAGATGAGATAATAATGGAGCTTCTGAGTGATTATGAAAATTTATCAGGGAACGATAAACACTTTTAACAAGATGTTTGCAATCAGCTAGAAACTTCCCTGGCATTGCATTACATGTTATTAACCAGAACAACTACAACTTTTTGTATGAAGAGTTTCTTAAGGTACATCATTTTTTTTTTCCCCAACAAGCTTCTTTTCAATTTCAACACAAAAACTCTTGGAGCTATGCCAATGGCTGCTGAATCTGATTATCCAGAATTGAGAATCCTAAACTGAAGCTCTGCATATTTGCAAGTTTGTCACATGAACAGTTGTGCTGCACTGGGGTGCGGGGGTGCGGGGCGGGGGGGGTCATACCTGTAATGCAGATAATGATAAACAACAGCACCGTGCTGAAAATCCTCAAGCTGCAGTCTCAGCTGAGGGCATCTCCTTTCCAGAAAACCGAGGAGGCTCGTTATTTTAAAAGATGCACAAAGGTGATCTCTCTAAAGGTGACAGACCGGTGGCACAAACACTTCAGCCCTTCATCACAGCCTCCCCATGCTGTCTCTGCCACCTGTCCTCCAGAGATGCGGTTTAATGGCCTGTTGAGGCAAGGCGCTCATCAATATTCCCCTAACTGCTGCTGACAAGCCGGGCTAAACGGCCAGATAATGTGCTCATCTCTCACCTGTGCGAGAGGAGGGGGAGAAGGGGACAAGAAACAAGAAGGGGAAAAATAAGGACCAGGGAAATGAGAAAACAAGACAAGTCAGAAATCCAACCAATAGGACTAGAGAGCAGACAGGCCATTAAGGTTCCAGACTACCCACTTATGACTAACACCTACAGGATTTTAGCATTTATGGGCAAAGTAAGTTATCAGGAAAGACTGCTTGGAAGCAATGTCTCCAAAAATGGGTTTTAAGGAGAATCCCATTACTGTGAGACACTACTGCAAGCCTCAATCCATCCATCTTCAATACATACAGTACCATACAGCGCTGCAGTGAGCCAGAGTCTAACCCAGCAGGCAACGGGCGTGGGTGGAACATTAGGCCGTTCTTGGGTGCACACACACGGTGAACAGTTCAGAGAAGCCAATTCGCCTAGACATGCTTGTGCTGGGACCGTGTGAGGAAACTGGGGTACCCAATAAACACCCACACAGGCAGGGGGGAATACACAAACCCCACACAGAATGCTCCCCAGACAGGAATCAGGCCTAGGACCCAAGCTTCCATGCCACCCTGTAACTATAAATTACAATTTGGAAAAACACTTAAAAGGCTTAATATAAGGACCTTTCCTTGCCTCTCTTCAAAATACAACTGAGTTGCGCAGAGTAATCACAATATGAAGCAACAGTTCTTCCACCCACATACTGAGAAACCTTGGCACGGTCACATACCAGCCCGGTCTGAATGCACTCCTAGGCACTGTACAGGAAACACTCCCTAGCCTCTCCTGAGCTGCTCCTTGTATCAGTGACAGCTGTGATGTTCATTAATAGTTCTACGCATTTAGAGCTTCACAAACAGCCGTTTCTGTAAAATTCCCATGAATTTTAATCAATGTTCTAAATGAGCAAGATTTCAGCAAGTCAGGACGGTACAGAGAATAAATTTCCAGTTCCATTAACACTCAGCTCTTGAACAAAGATATGTTTTTAACAACCTGCTAAATTCAAGGCCACGGTGAGCCAGCAGGCAAGGAAAAGCTGTGCTGTCTCGAAGGTAAATTCATTTTCCATGCACTTCACAGGCGGCAATCAGGTGCCCAGCCCTTTTTCCCACACACCAGATCCTAAAAGGAGGAGTCCTGCCGTTCTTGGTAGGGAGGAAAGCACGAGTCAGAAACAAATCTCATTATACAAACAGACGACAGGACAACTACTGTATATCACATCTGCTGCATTATCTTAATAAACCTGCCTGAAAGATTTCACTGGCTTTTAGATTTTAGACTGGCTCTTTCTTTCTGAGCTTAGTTCCCGGATAGCCAGTCTTTTCCAATGGAAACCCCAGGCCCTCTGGGTTGGCTGATCACCTTCAGCAAGGATTTCAACAACCAGACCAAGGGCCAACACACAGTCCTCCCAGACAAGCAGCAGAAGAGTTAGGAGAACGGACATAGTCTCACTCCAAAAACACAGCTTCTTCATGCAGTCTCAGTGGGGAATTCTCTCGGACAATTTTCCAGCGCATGAAGTTGGTCACGATACAATGCTGCATTAAACCAGCTCCATTAAACCACAGAGACAAAGTCATGGAATACCGCCCTACACAGACCGCTGGCAGATTTATTTTTTCTGGAAACGAAAAACGTTTCACAAGACGAGTGGAGTAATTAAGACCAACAGGCTCAGCCGCTCATAAACCAAATGATCTGAAAATCAGAGGTGGAGTAAAATCTATTGACTTTGGCCTTATTAACAGATGAAATTTCCAGTTCAACAAGTACACAGAAATTCAGAATGGCTGAGCTCATGGAGAATCGAAACGCGGAGCCAGCAGGGAGATTTACGGCCGTCTTTAAACAAGACTGTAAACAAGACTGATGGGCTTCCAGTCAAGAGCCTCAGAAACAAACGGCAACAGAGCGACAGTGAGGAGATGTTAAACAAGGCATCATTAATAACAGCGAGAAACAAATTGCACTATAATTAAGGCCAAAGAAGAAGAGGAGGTAGAAAAGCAGAAGGAAGGTATAGATGGAAATAGGGGAGGATTCCCTTGATTTCACTGCCAGTTTCCCGAACATAAGAATGGTCACAGGTGAGAGGAGCTATTCGGCCCATCTAGCCTGCATGGTACTGTAGTTACTGGACAGGTGAGGCCGGGATCTCATCCAGCTGTTTCTTGCAAGAAGCCGGGGTATCGGCTTCAACAACGGGGCTGGATGTTCCACACCCCCACAGCCCAGGGCCCTGAGACTGTGATTTCATTAAGCATGAATTGGCTTATTGTTCAATTATAAATCATGCTGAAATAATAATAATAGTGTGCCTGTCTTGGCTTCACTGTCTCCACTCAGTCTAAGATCGATTTCAGCTTTCAGTCACACGTTCTCCATGTTGAAGGCCCAGAGCTCCTGGATAGAACTGATTCCGCGGTTCCAGAACTCACTTCTCGGGCTTCCTTCCCGATTCGGATTCTCTCTGCACAGTGCTGTGCCATAATCACCTGAACCTCCCAACATACTGGAACTGCCCAGTCTTCCCACAACCCCCACATGCCTTGTTGTACTGTAAATACCAGCCTTTTATTCAGGTAAGCGTCTGCCTCAGGCCCTGCGGAAGTGGAAAACCAAGGTACCAAACGCCGCTGGATTTTTTTGGGGGGTGTCTATTCCGTGCTCGGTGCCGTATTGCAAACATTCTGTCCTGCTTATTTTTACTGCTGGCCAAGCAGAGGGGCAGTACGGAGTCTCAGGGCACCCGCAGAAAATGCGTCTCCGAAGAGCTTCTCTAAAAGCATGTGGGATCCACTGCCCTCTGCTCTTCTGCAATTCCTCTCCACAACCAATTTCCTGGTGAAGTGCTCGGGACCTCATGAGGGCACAGGATAATAATAATGATAATCAAGCTGTCCGTTTCCACTGGCTGTGTTCATTACAGAAGCAAAGCTTTGGGACTTCATTAGACTTAGGAACAATTAGACCTTGCACATCTGCTTTTACAAAAAAATGTAATATTCTTCTCTTATAAATTAGCATAAATTCTCATTACATAGCAGGTCTGACCCATTTCAAGTTTTAAAAGGTAAAGGAGCTTGGGGAAGCCAGCCCCACGTTTTGGATATTTCATACTTACTGCCTTATTGTGGGTTAATTTTTATAAACAGCTAGGGAAAAACAATTTTTAGTGTATCTGATTTACTCTTCCATCAGATCAAATTGTACAAGAACGTGCACTACAACCTGAAATGTATCAAAATACCCTGGAGCAAGAAGCATGCTAAATTCCCACATACACGGACATCAATAACACTGCCAATAACGATAAAAACTGACAGCAAAACATGAAAGTTGATCTGTGGGCAGGACTGTTATTGCCTCCCACTGCCTCCTCTTCAGCACCGAGCAGCTGTGCAGACAGACTCAGAAAAGAGTTTGCAGTTACACAAGTCTCAGAGACTGTGCATAGAGACTCATTAGACATGCAGGCCTCAGAGACAGCTCTCCCCAGATCTCACAGGCTGAACAAGGTGGATGCTTTTGTAAGGCTCTTAAATGTGAGATATTGACCTTTGCCATTACTTAACAGTCTGTCTGCTCGGTTTGCAAACTTCTTAAGGCCATGAAAAAGTTTCCTCAAATCTCACGGCACCCTGCGTGGGCAGGGCAACTAATCTAGAAACATCATTTTCCATCTGCCACTGGGATAGCTTTGAAAACTCCACTGCAGTGTTTCTGCTGATCCTACCATCGCTGTCATTCACAGTTTGGACATCCTCCTGAAACTACAGATTTGTGTCTAAACTATCGCAGGGGCCGGAGAGGGGCTCTTCTCCTGCATGTCACGCTGACATTTGTAACTACAATTAACCAAGCCGCCATTGGCTGGAATTAAACATACAGAACATCACATTGGAAAAAAAAAGTCATGGAAAAAAAGCAGCACAGATCCTGAACAATTTCACCTCTGCGTCACTCTCTTTTAAATCACTCCCTCCCTCCTCCAAAGCAACTGGACTGAGGAGCATTCTCTCAGCAGGGAACTCAGGCCCATTTGAACACTTAGTGTACCATCGTCACTGCCAGCTCACGGATGCAAATATTGGGTTTCAGATCCCCGACAGCAGCAGATGGGAGAAAGCAACAAGAACACTTAAAAAAAAGCATCAGTAAAGCAAAATAAATCGGCAAGAACATCAAGCAATCAGTTACTAACAAAGCACTATAAATGAATTGCATCTCCTGCCAGCCCCTTCCCACAGAATAACAAAGGGCGCAGAGCTAATGTTTCAGGGAACTCGTCAAACTGGTGGGTCGGGCAGGGCTTGTTGTTCCCCTCGGGAACACTGAATCCCAGCTGCACATGACAAGGGGCACGAGGGTCATGCTGAGGTTCTGTCAACACCCGGGACTTTTTTCCCCGAAGAGCAGGATAAGCCGACACCAGCGTCTAGACTCTGTCCGCGGCCTTCGGGCTGGGTTAAAACACTCTCGATCGCAGGGGTGGGCACTCAGCTGAGAGCCGCTGTACAGTACAGTAGGTCACTTGCATCGCCAGTCACATGCCTGTCCAGCAGGGAAGGTGATGCATTAGGGACCCCCTTCTTCTCCCACACTGAACCCCATCACCCCGGAGACAGGCCATGACTCGCACCCTGCCTGCGTCCAGAGACATCAACACGAAGCCTTGTGCTTCTCTCCCTGAGGACTGGGAACCTCCCCGCACCGTGGCAGATGTCCAGAACAGGGTGCAGCTGTGGCAACCCGAGACAAGGCCAGAGCCTCCTGAGGCCGCTCGTGTGCTAACTGAAAGTCTGTGCCAACTGGGCATTCCTGTGGCGGTCCTGGGCCTGTGCTCCACTGCAGCAACACACGGGTCCTGCTTTTAGCTGAAAACACAGAGCACCAGCCGTCCCCTTGGCCTGCATATCAGACTTGACTGGTGTCAGGAAATATTAGAGATAAGAGATAAGATCACCTTATTGGCCATATACAATTTCTTGCATTAGCAATTCGTCTTTTCGCAAACCCCAGCTTGCTCTCCATGAGACACACAGAGAGAGAAGCTGGGGGTCAGAGCGCAGGGTCAGCCATTTACACAGCACCCCTGGAGCAGCTGGGGTTAAGGGCCTCGCTCGGGGGCCCAGTGGAGTAGGAGCGCTCTGCCAGCCGCGGGATTTGAACCGGCAACCTTCCGCCCTCCGGCCACAGTGCCACCGCTCCGCCCATACAGGCCGAGACGGGCAGCAAATGAAACTGCACTTAAAAAGAAAATCCGCCCCGCCCGTTTCGTTTCCAGAAACCAATGCGAACCACCCTCGCTGCACTTTTTGGAGACCTGACTTCAATTTCGTGCCAGCAGGGGTCCAACCACAGTCCTCCAGGACTCCAGTCCTGTCCAGCCGGTTTTATGAATCTCTGGAAATCGGCAGCTTCGTGAGAACAGGGAGAGGCTTGAAAGTGCCCAATTAAGCAAACCATTCGTTCAATTAGCCGATTAAGGGCTCAGGTGCAAGGCAGAGTTCTCAGTCCTTGTCCTGGGAACCTGCGCAGCTGCTGGCTGGTGTTCCACCTCTCAATTAAGCGATTGAACCCTTATCAGACCTAATCGCAGGGTTTAATTTGCCCTGTCGTTTTCAGTTCCCAAATCTGTAGGAGCCTGCCTTTTAGACAGTGTGTTTCTTGAGTCATAACTAACCTTCAACCAGAAAAAAAAAAACTTGCAAACATCCGAACCAGGCCACCTATTGAATCAGTCGGGGACGCGTTTAAATGAAGTGCTTTAGTGCAGGGAAGCCAACAGGAACTGGGGACCTCCAGACTAAATCACGTCGGAATAACCTGGAAGTACGCGCGAGAAGCACAGGTGGGCAGAAAGCAGGGGTAACCAGCCCTGGTCCAGGAGAGCTCCACTCCAGCAGGTGTTAAACCACCAGCTTTCAAAGGACCGGAACATCTGAACTCTGAAAACTCAAACAGGCCGTGTGTTAAATTAGGTAATTTGGTTTTTTTTTTCTTACAGAACAAAAATCAGAATATCCCCCGGCCCTCAAGGACCGGTGAAACACTACTTGCATGATTAATCCATGAGTTTAATCTTTAAATAACAGGGGCTTTGGAGTGCCCAGTGAGAGGTACTGGCTTGGGGCTCTCTGGGGCCAGGCTAGAGACCTGTCCACTCACCAGCTGCGCCACGGCACAAGCCATTAAGCATCGATTACTAAAAGCTGTCAGCCTGTCATTTTTATTGAAAACGCTCGACAAGTCAGCCATCTTAGTGCAAATAAAAACTAAACAATATTAACACCGTTATCGTTTTTTTTATATTTTGATAACGGCGTGTAAGCACCACCCCCCCCCCACACACACACACACACACAAAACCACACCACACCACACACACAAAAGGTGATATGTGATAGTTTCTCCTACACTGCAACAAGGGAGCGTGATATGACTTACAAGCCCTCTAATGGTCTAGCTCAATAATAACGATTAGTGGCAGTACTGTATGCCGCGACAGTAGCACGACCCATTCTGACAGATGCGCGAGTTAAGCAGGGGGTGGCCTGTGGCCCGTCCACTGCAAACCAGCCGCTCTCCGCAGCCCGCTGGACAGGAGAGCATCGGGCACCGCGCTCGGACCCGGGTTCCAGGCTTTTGCCGAGACCCCGCTGGCGCGCGGCAGCTCGGCTCGGGGGGGACTCGGCGTCTCGCCCCAGGAGCCGGCAGCCAGACCGCTCGCGGACAGCACTGCACCTCCAGCCCCTGCTCGGCTACCCTAACCCTAACCCTAACCCTGTACAGGATACCACCAACAGATGGGTCTATGTATACAGTGCATCGTGTCGCCATGTAGTTCTTCACCCACCGAACTTTGTACTCTTCGTTTCAACTCAAAGAAACCGACGAAATGATTATTTTTTTAACCTCAACAGTTGCCTCCCACCCGCTAATCCCCCCGAGAGGTTTACAGCGAATCCTATCCCACGTCCTCTTGAGAGAATGACGAAGAATTCAAAGTGTTTTATAACCTATTTGTCACCCTGACTGTATCGCCCGCGTCTCCCAACGCTTCACGGAAGCCGATACCCCCGAACACCCTTTCTTAACCGTGTTTTAGCCTGAAATTTCCAGCACGCCTTTGCGTACCTGTACATGTTGAACAGACGTAATGTAGTGACACATTTCTATTAATTAATAAAAGGTATCAAAACACTTGCAGTCTGTCGTAAGCTTTGAGTATCGATACCATTTTAAGCCAGACAACCGGATAGTTTGCCTGCGTGGGATAGACAATTACAAAACGATAGTCAAAAGCGTAGCATCTTACGGTTATTTCTCATTTCAGATGTGTTTTACAGACACCCAGCTTTTATAATACCCCATCTGCAGGAATCATTTCAGATCACCTGTTACTTGATTAAGCGGGTGAAATACAGCCCAGCAGTAAAACACAACGCAAAAACCTGCCCCTATCTACTCTACAGACTTCTACAGATGGGTGAAATGAATCCTATCGCAAATTTAAATTAAAAAATGTTAGCGCCGATAATTAAGTCTAAAATTGCGTTTCCCCCGCTAGTACACAGTGGTGTTACTTCCATAATCCAGCTTTTGTTGTGTAGCAATGAAAAAAAGACACAATTTCTCAGGCTCATTTCTAACCAAATCAATACAGCCGTTTTCTCAGCCCTTTTAGATGTTGCAGAGCAAAACAAACCACGTTACCTTTCATCCAATCCACGACTTGACTCGGGGTCCACTTGCTAACAGGTTCCATGATCAGAGCCATTGATAAAGTTTGTGCGGTTGTAACCAGGCAGAAGGGGCAGGACAAGACGCTTAAAACCCCCCAGCCCCGCTGTGCCGATTCAGAACTTCAGGTCGACCCCCTAGTTGTTTCCGTTTCTGTCTCTGAATCTCCGCTGGACTTTTTTTTTTTCTCTGTGCTAAAATCCTTCCAGCCGGACGCGCGTTACAGCGGCAGCCCGGGAGCTGCGGTCTCTCGGCTGGCCGGATCCGTCTCCGCTGGAATTCTGCGCATTCTTGCGCTGCAGTCTGTGTGGATGCGCCTGGTTAGTTCTTCTATTTACTGTCTCTCTCCCTTTCTTCCTCTCCCTCCTGCCTTTTCTATTTCTCTATCTTCTATCGGCAATCTTTTTTTCCCCCCCTACGGTGTCTTAGCGGCAAATGTGAATGAAAGGCACGCGTTGAGATCTGTTACGCGCCTGTCATCGCGTCCCGTTCCGTCGAAATTCACAGCGCCTCTTCCTCGCACTGACGTTGACACGGTCTCCACTCTCGGCTCTCTAACTGCTCGCTCTCATGCCTGCTAGTTCTCTCTCCTCCTCTCTCCTCTCTCCTCTCTCTC